>NC_061122.1:80281146-80440185 GCF_002878395.1 Capsicum annuum
TTCATACCACTCCACCAATAAATTTTCCGTAAGTCGTGGTACATCTTGGTGGCTCCTGGATGAATGGAATAATTCACACCATAGTCACATATAGTCATAATCGTAATCAACCCTGGAAAGAGGGCATTTAGCCATGCATAGTTATTATCGTAATCACAAGGATATAATTAACGACTAAAAATATGTACGAACTAAATAAAATTAATAAAAACCTAATAATGAAGTTGTAGAAGCCCCTTGATCTCCAAAATATGTCAAAAGATATGTAAAAACATGATACAACATAAATATATCGCATAAGGGTAAGTCAAGTCCATGTATGAGTCAAATTAGCTTGAAACGCCCAGGGGTGAAGTGGAGCATGTGATGCACGCTTTATTCCATAGAAATGGAGTGTGAGTATCACCCTCTATTCCATATGAATGGAGTATGCGACGCATGCATATCGCACGGTGCTACTAGAATTTGCCCTGCAAATTTTGGTTAAGTGATGTCCTTCCTCTTTACATCCCTTGTTTTGTGGTGTCTTTCCAATGATTTTTCAGCCTATATATCATCCCTATATCATCATATTAAGCTTACAAAATATCATACAAGAACACACCACACGAATTAGAAGTACAAACAACACTATATCCATAACGATGATTCAAAAACAAAAGCTTAGACTAGGCAAATTTCCAGGATCTTCCACTCAATGTTTTGACTCTTTCCTTGACTCACTTGAACTTTGTACAATTCTAATAAGTTTTTCCACATACAATAAAAACATTAAAACCACTTGGAACACATTAAACACAATAGAATCCAACAAGATAGACTAGACAAGCACCTAGCTCAAGCTAGTAACACTAGTTTCTCCGATTGAACTCTAATTGACTCTTTGAAGTACAAACTTGTTAGAAAACACTTGTAACCATAGTAAACACATGATTTAACACCTTGATACACATTTATCTCATTATCAACCCATATAGCATAGAATCATCCTCAAAATAAGGCTAAAAATGACTAGAATAGTGACACTAGAATGCATAAATATACCCAACATCACCACCCCACACTTAAAGCCTTATTCGTCTTTAAATAACTCGTAGTTATAGTCATCATCAACTATAGAGAACTCTACACTTCTACTAAATGCAAGACACTCAAGATTGCACTACAATGACTACATAGAATGCAAGTTACTAAGGTAAGTATGTTATTTACACAATTGAAATCTTATGAACACTACTCCAAAACATCCTAGCCTCAAGAATTGACTCACCAAGTTGGCAAACTCATGCATATCATTCAATCAAAGACATCATACAAATTATCCATATTCATCAAACATGTGCCCTCACAATAAGAGAGTTACCCATAATTACTCACAATTAAGAAATTTAGAACATGATAGGTACAAAAATCAAATTGCGCTCACTCTCACAAAGAATTTGCAAGTTACACACAATGAACCATAGGCTTGCCCTTAGTGTAATGCTTCACTAATAGTCGAACATAAAGCTTAGGATCAATTAGGAATTTTTTGGGTTGTAATGTAGGCTAAGGGACGGGTAGGAACTATTTGGGAATAGTGACTAACCTTTATAAGCACTTTAATACACTACATAATACATTTCAAACCAATCTCCAACAATCAAATTACACTTTTTCATTTACCCATACCTTTTGTTTGTGCCCTGTCTCTTTTAAGCATTTTCACAAACACTTGGTAACACATAGTTTACTACCACAAGAATCAATTTTTCTCTTTTTTCATAATCATGGAAATATTTTTGGCACAAAATATATCATAACCATCCACCACGCATCAATCATACACCAATAACTATTACCTTGGGGCATTAATTTTACCTTTTTTGCTTCAATTTCACAAACCCCTTGTCTTGTGGCATCTTTCCCATGGATTTCAAGCCTTTTTAACATCAAAATATCATCATATTCAGATCCCAAAGCCTCCTACATAATCACATCACACGAATTAGAAATTCAAACAACACTACATCTATAACGATGAATCAAACTAGAGCTAAGCTAGGCGAGTTCGCATTGATCCTTCACTTATTATTCCAGTTGTACACTCAATCCAATTGAACTTTTCTAACAACCAACAAGTTATTTCACTCATAATTAGACATTAAAACCATAAGGAACTCATTAAACACCATAGAATTCAACAAGACCAACTAGATAAGCACCTAGCTCAAGCTAGTAACACTAGTTTTTCGGGTTGAACTTAAAAATGAATCTTTTAGGTACAAACTGTTTGAACTTCACTTTGAACATTGTAAACACATGATTTAACACTTTGATACACATTTATCTCATTAACACCCCATATAGCATATGAATCATCCTCAAAACAAGACTAAAAAGACTATAATAATGACGCTAGAATGCACAAATACACCCAACATTACCGCCCCACACTTAAAACCTTGTTCGACCTAGAACAACTATTCACTATAAACATCATGAGCTGGAGACTTTACACTTCTACTATATGTAAAACACTCAAGCTAGTACTACAATGACTACACGGAATGCAAGGTTCTACACTAAGCATGTTACAAACATAATTGAAAGCTTATGAACACTACTCCTAAACATCCTAGCCTAAAAAATTGGCTCACCTAGTTGGAAAAATCATGCTTATCATTCCAATAAAGGACATCATACAAATCACCCACATTCATCAAACATGTGCCCCTCACAATAAGAGAGTTACCCATAACCAGTCAAAATTACGCAATTCATAACATGGGCACAAGAATCGAATTACACTCACTCTCACAAAGAATTCACAAGTTACATAAAATAAACCATAAGTTTGCCCTTAGTGTAATGCTCCACTAATATCAAAATGATGAATTTAGGATCAAATAAGTCTTTTCAGAATTATAAGGTAGGCTAAAGGTCAGGTAGGAACTATTTGAGAATAGTGAATAACCTCTCTAAGTGCTTTAATACACTACATTATACATTAAAGACCAATCTCCAACAACCAAATTACACTTTTTCATCCACCCATATTTTTTATTTTTGCCCCATCTCTTTTAAGCATTTTCACAAACACATGGTGGGTATATTATTTATTCCTTAAAGATTCAATTTTTCTCATTTTCTACAACCATAGGAATATTTCTAACACCATTTATATCACTCTCAACCACCACACATAAAATATAAAAACCAATAACTATTACCTTGGGGCATCAATTTTACCTTTTTCTTCTTTAATTTCTCAAACTCCTCACTAAATCAATTTTTCCTTAAAGAACTTAAGAGCTTTTTGGATCAAATTATGGTTTATCAAGGAAGGGATTAGTCTACTTATGAGGTTTCCAAAGAAAAAGCTAAAGGCTCAATGGGGGTTAACTAGGATAATGTACAGGGGTAGGACAAAAAGAAGGTATAAAACCAGGCTATCAAGGAAATGCCTATATCATCTCCTAAACCCACATTTTTTATTTTGCTTCACACACACACACCGAGCAAGTTCTAGACATCACATACAACAAGAAATATACAAATACCTCACACGCACATGGCACATGCTCTCAACTTAATAGGATCATTATAAATTCCCAACCAAATAATAGCATGAATTCAAATTTAAGCCCAAAAGTACAAAAGTCAAAAACTTGAACCTGGGAGTCTCAAACAATAGCAATTCACTCAATCAACAAGCTTTTATACACAAACCCACTTGCATTATGGAATCAAAAATAGCACCAACAGGAATATCTCACTTATTCCTATCCTAAAATATTTTAAATTGAGCTAACATTTTGGAATTTCCCCATCCCACACTTAAAAATATACTTTGTCCCCAAAGTGAATTTAAAAGTAAGAGATAGCAGCATTTTTTTGTATAAAGGAGATCTATGGGACCCTATACTTCATCTTTGCCATGCTTCAAGCTCAAGTTTATGGTACTTAGACTTCCCATTAACCTGTGAGACTTCCCATTAACCTGTGACTCAACCAAAGACAAAAACTACGTAAAATAAAACTAAAAAGCTAAAAAGAAAACATACATAATTAACTTGGATTACCTCCCAAGCATATCCTAATTTAATGTCGCGACACAACCCATATCAACTCAACCATATTCCTTCACCCTTTTACTCCCTTTTAGAATCCAATATTTTATTCACTTCTGACCTCTTGAGTTTGCACTCTCAAGGTCACTATCTTTATTCACTTCAACTATAATTATGTTTGGAAATAGTGGTTTCATCTTAGGTCGCTCAATCAAGTAGTCGGAAGAGGTCTTCGATGGCTTAGGCACCCCACACTCATCCCTTTCAATCACATTAATCATACACAAATCTTTAACTTGAGACATAACTATGGGTGCTTTGTATACATCAAACACCACATCTTCATCCTCTACCCTCATTTTGAGCGTACCTTCTCTAACATTAATTAGCATTTCTCTGGTTGCTAAAAATAGATGCAATAAAATGATTGGCACCTGTTTATCTGCCTTAAAATCAAGAATAATAAAATCAGCAGGTATAATGAATTTACCAACCTTTATGAGTACATCCTCAACTATTCCATTCGGATGTGTGAATGACCCATCTACTAACTGCAATACCACAATGGTCGATCTCTGCTTTCCCAAGCACAATATTTTAAATAGTGATAGGGGCATCAAGTTGATGGTTTCCCCTAAATCACTCAGAGCATGGACTGCTTTACTCCCAACTTAGATTGGGGTGGTAAAATTTCCCTGCTCTCTTAATTTCTTGGGGGTTTTCTGTGTCATCACAGCTCTATACTCTTCAGTAACTGTTATAGCTCCCACATCTGGCAATTTCACCTTTTTACCCACCACATCCCTCAAGTACTTTTCGTACTTAGGCATACTCTACAAAATATCTAACAAAGGTAATTTAATGTAAAGCTCTCTGAATGTATCAAAGAATTTCCTAAATAGTGCATCCACCTTCGCTTTAATTTGTCTCTTAGGGAAGGGAAATAGCATTGTCTTCTTCACTTCTGGTTCAGCAACTATTGGTCTCAAGTACTCAGACTTTCTTGAATTCTCAGCAACTTCATTGGGAACTTTTTTGGTCACCATATCAACATCTACCTCCTTAGTTGCCTTTGGAGGTTCTCCTTGAAGTTCTTTACTACTTCTCAGGGTGATTGCCATAACCTACTTTGGATTATCAGTGTCAGCTGTCAACCCACCTTATGGCCTTGTATTTGTTGCTTACTGATTTTTCCCAATGTGCAACTCTAGACTTCTTGTGGCCGCTAGCAATTTTTTAAAGTCTACAGTAAACTGTGTCTGATTAGCTAAGATCTGTTTCATTATCTCTTCCATATCGCTGCTTGACGGATTTGGTTGGGCCTGTGGCTGTGGGGCATTCCATTAGTGATTTAATGGTTGAGTATGCCACTTATATTGTAGGTATAACCATAATTTGGCCTTTGTGCATTACCACATACATGACTGATTCCGAATTTGAAGCACATATGGTCGTTGAATGACTACTATTACCGCATACCTCACACCAGCCTGTAGTTTATTGGATAGCATTGATTGTGGCTGCAGGTTGTGCTGCTCCCAGCTTCATGCTGCTGAATGATGTGTTGATCAAATTTTCTACTGCAGAAACCTGTGCTGATAAGGCTGTGAATTGGTCCACCTCCAATACACCGATAATTCTTCTTGTGGCATTTCTAGAATCTGAATGTGAATCTGGATTTCCTTGATGTATGCAGTTCAGCAATATGTACAGCTCATCATAAGTTAGCTCCAATGCTTGACCACTTGCGGCTAAATCTAGCAAAATCTTCGTATTATGATCAGGAGCTTCTACAAAAGTATGAGAAAGTACCTCATTAGATTATTGGTGGTGTAGACACTCTCGAAGAAGATACTTGAAGCATTTCTAAGCATGATAGAGGTTTTTATCAGGCTTTTGTTTGAAGCTTACTATCTCACTACGAAGTCTCGCAGTTTTGCCTGATAGAAAGAATCTGATGAGGAACTTTTTGGCTAAGTCGTCCCATGAAGTAATTGAATTGGCCGGCTCAACATTCAACCACCTTTTAGCTTCCCCCAAAACTGAACGGGGAAACAGTGTCAACCTCACATAATATAGAGTCACCCCAATCGGAGTGAATGTATCAATAAGCTCTATGAAGGTCAGCAAGTGGACTTGTAGATCCTCGTGTGAAAGCACTGCAAACTGTCCACTGCTAGTAAGAAGATCCATCATATTGTGTTTTAACTCAAAATTCCCCCAATTTTTGGTCTTGAATTGGGGAAGTCAAGTTCGTTGGAAGTGGGACTGCCACTTCCTGAACCTTCCTACCAGCTACTTGTTATTCAGTCATAGAAACAGTATTCTCTTAGCCTTCTTGGATTTGAGGAATTCTAGGGAGAAGAATTACCTCTCTCTTGCATTAACGGTAAAGTTGCTTGGGTTCCAGGCTTGGTTCTACCAACTCCTAATCCCTTGCAGTTTATAAACTTAGAAACCTATCTCCTGCAAACATAAACACAAAAATAAGACCAAACGTAAAAACACAAAATAAATCTAAAAATAAAAATAAAATAAATAATTACCAAAATAATTGTTGATCCCACAGAGACTATATTTAGCAATGATCTAATTTTAGTTCACACTTTACATTCAATTGATGCGAGAGTAACAAAATAAAAAGTTTGGGAATTATAAATTAAATCTAAACAATGCAAAAAGTAAAGATTTTGAGACAATCAATAAGAGAAAACCCGGGGTTGAAACACTCTGAACAATCATATTATGTTTTTGGATTTCATTCACTAACTTGCTTATCTTGGTTGTTGATTTGTAGGGTTAATTGCGCGATCATTGTTTCCCAACCTCTAATCTATTACCTAAGTTGAACCTTCCACCTACATCGTTGAGCGGGGATGTAATAATTTACTTAAGTTCTTAACAAATATCATCCTAAATATGAATCAAGTAAGGTATCTAAGTACATCCCTGTCCTAGAGACTAATTTAAGTTTCTTATTTAATAAAGAATCAAGAACCATACTCTGCTTATTCCTATGTTCTATCGCCTCATTCCCTTTCTCGTGTTTACGAGGTTGACAGTGGATGTATTCTAAGGGTCGTCAATCCTTAAAATAGTTATAATAAGAATAAACAAACAACCAATATCGATAAACAAAGCAAACAAACATAACCCATAGAAATAATAATCATGTTCTTGGCTTCAACCCCGGAAAGAGAGTGTTTAGCCACGCATAGTCATAATCGTAATCACAAGGTTGCAATTAATGAATAAAAACATGTATGAACTAAATAAAACTAATAAAAACCTAATAATGAAGTTGTAGCAGCCCCTTGATCTCCAAAATATGTCAAAAGATGTGTAAAAACATGATACAACATGTATATATAGCATAAGGGTAAGCTAAGTTCGTGTAAGAGTCAAATTAGCTTAAAACACCCAGGGTTCAAGTGGAGCATGCGATGCACGCTCTATTACAAAGAAATAGATGGTGTGTCGCACCATTTATTCCATAGGAATGGAGCATATGACGCACTCATATCGCACGTGCAACTAGAATTTGCCCTCTGAATTTTGGTTAAGTGTGGGTCCTTCCTCCTTTCATCCCTTGTTTTGTAGTGTCTTTTCAATGATTTTACAGACTCTATATCATCCCTATATCACCATGTTAAGCTCACAAAAGATCCTACAAGAACACACCACATGAATTAGAAGTACAAACAACACTATATCCATAACGATGAATCAAAAATAAAAGCTTAAACTAGGCAAATTTCCAGGATCTTCCACTCAATGTTTTGACTCTTTCCTTGACTCACTTGAACTTTGTACACTTATAAAAGTTGTTCCACATACAATAAGATCATTAAAACCACTTGGAACACATAATAGAATCTAACAAGATAGACTAGATAATCACCTAGCTCAAGCTAGTAATACTAGTATCTCCGATTGAACTCTAATTAACTCTTTGAATTACAAACTTGTTAGAAAACACTTGCAACCATTGTAAACACATGATTTAACACCTTGATACACATTTATATCATTATCAACCCATATACCATAGAATCATCCTCAAATTAAGGCTAAAAATGACTAGAATAGTGAAATTAGAATGCATAACACCCAACATCAAAGACCCTTCTGAAAGGCTTTCCAAAACTGAAATGTAACCTAAGTACCCCTATCTGAGATGATACAAAAAGAAACTCCAGGCAATCTAACTAACTCTCTGATATACAACTTGGCATAATCTTCAGTTATGTAGGACGTTTGAACTAGAAAGAAATGTGCTGACTTAGTCAATCTGTCTACAATAACCCAAATCAAATTATACTGACGACATAAATGGGTAATCCAGTCACAAAGTCCATATTCACCTCTTCCCATTTCCAAGTGGGGATACTAAACTCCTGCAAAGAGCCACCAGGCCTTTGGTGCTCTACCTTAAGCTGTTGACAAGTTGCACACTTGGCTACAAATTCTGCTATATCTTTCTTCATACCACTACACCAATAAATTTCTCGCAAATTGCGGTACATCATGATGGCTCCTGGATGAATGGAATAATATGCACCATGCGTTTCTGCCATAATCTGCTGCCTCAAACCATCAATGCATGTCACACATAATCTACTCTGGTACCTCAACGCACCATCTCCCCCTTAGGAGAAAACCTCTATCTTTTGATTTTTAACTGACTCCTTCATATTAACTAAACTAGAATCCTTATCTTGTTTCTCTTTCAATTTCGAAACTAGAGAAGATTCGGAACTTCTCCGAACCCAAATATTTTCTTCCACTGAATCAACCAATCTCACACCTAATCTAGATAACCGGTGAACTTCTCGAACTAACTTATTCTTATCAATCTCCACGTAAGCAACACTACCCATAGACAATCTACTAAGGGCGTCTGCCACTATATTGGCCTTGCCCGAATGATACAACACACTCATATCACAATCTTTCAATAATTCTAACCACCTTTTTTGCCGAAGATTCAATTCTCTCTTGATTAAACACATACTGCAAGCTTTTGTGATCCGTAAACACATCAACATGCACCCCATAAAGATAATGTTTCTAGATTTTCAAAGTAAACACAACTGCAGCTAATTCAAGATCATGGGTAGGATAATTCTTTTCATGAGGCTTAAGTTGTCTAGAGGCATAGGTTATAACCTTACCTCTCCGCATTAAAACACAACTCAGACCAACTCTAGAGGTATCACAATACACAATAAAACTATATGTACCCTCAGGTAATGCTAAAACTGGGGCTGAAGTGAGTCGAGTCTTCAACTCCTGAAAACTCTTCTCGTAGAAATCTGACCACTGAAACTTAACTTTTTTCTGGGTCAATCTAAACATAGGGGATGCAATAGAAGAAAAACTCTAAACAAAACGTCTATAATAGCCAGCTTAACCCAAAAAACTTTTGATATTTGATGGAGAGATAGGTCTAGGCTAATTTCTTACTACTTTTGTCTTCTGGGGATAAACTCTAATACCCTCACTGGAAATAATATGACCAAGGAAAGCTACAGACCTTAGACAAAATTCACATTTTCTAAATTTGACGAACAAGTGGTGATCTCTAAGAGTTTGCAATACGATTCTAAGATGGTCTGTATGATCACCCTCACTACGAGAGTAGACAAGAATATCATCGATAAATACTATAACAAACATATCCAGATACTATTTGAACACTCTGTTCATCAAGTCCATGAAGGCTGATGGGGTATTTGTTAGCCTAAAAGACATGATTAGAAACTCAAAATAACCATAACAGGTTTTGGAAGTTGTCTTCAGAATATCACATTCCCTTACTCTAAATTGATGATAACGGAATCTAAGGTCTATATTGGAGAAGTAACTGGCACCTTGGAGTTGATCAAATAAGTCATCAATTCTAGAAAGAGGATATTTCTTTTTAACTATAACTTTATTTAGCTGACGATAGCCAGTGCAAATATGAAAAGAACCATTTTTCTTTTGCATGAATAGGATGGGAGCGCCTCATGGATAAACACTAGGCCTTATGAAAACCTTATCTAATAGATCGTTAAACTTCTCTTTTAACTCTTCAAGCTTGGCTGGGGCCAAACGGTATGGAGGAATAGAGATAGGTTAAGTATTTGGAAGAAGGTCAATCCAGAATTCTATTTCCCTATCGGGAGGCACCCCTGGCAAATATTCAGGAAAGACATCAAGAAACTCATTGACTACACTGACTGACTGAATGGTTGGGGTCTTAGACTTAGTGTCTTTGACTCGAACTAAGTGATAGATACACCCTTTGGAAATCAATTTTTCGCTTTAAGATAAGATATAAAATGACTCTTGGGAGACACTGAATTACCTTTTCACTCAAAGACTGGCTCATCTAGAAATTGAACTTCACCACTCGGGTGTGACAATCTATAGATGCATAACAGGAATGAAGCCAATCCATACCAAGAATAAGATCAAAGTCAACTATATCTAACTCTATTAGGTAGGCTAACATGATTTTATGAAGGACAGTGATAGGACACTTTCAATAGATCTATTTGCCAATAACTAACTCACCCACTGGGGTAGAAACCAAGAAGGGCTCAGGGATCCTTTCAGGACCTATTTCAAAATTGACTGCAACTAATGGGGTCACATAAGAGAAACTCAACCCAGGGTCTACCAACAAATAAACATCAAGATGAAAGACATGAAGTATACCAGTAACAACATCTGGCGGATCCTCCCATTCCTAACGGGATGGTAAAGCATAAAACCAATTGGAGGAACTAGTGCACTAGTAGCCTGTGTATGGGGGCGAACATATCTGTTCCCTTGCTTAGCATGTGGACACTCTCTAATTCCATATCCCAACTTACCACAACCATAACAACCTTTCTGTCTCATCAAACACTCACTGAGATTATTTTTACCACACTTGGCACATGAAGGATAACTGGGTCTTCCACTCATACTATTCTGAGATCTGAACATAAAAAACTTACCCCACTACTACTGTCTAGCTCTGGGAGCAGGAGCACTAGCTGAAGATGGTACTGGCATAGACGAACGATTCCAAAATTACAAATAATTTCCGCCTCTAGACCTAGTCTGGCCATACTCAAACTGACTAGTTCTAGCCTTCTTATTACTTATCTCTCTTCCCTTTAACTTTTATGCCTCAATCTGCTGGGCATGAATTATCAACCTATCAAGATCTATGTCCTCAATAAGCATGATAGTCCTACACACCTTGACTACCAAACCAGATACTCCAGTAACAAACTTACTCATACTTGCCCTAGGATTAGCCATCGTATCAGGGGCATACCTAGACAACTGATTAAACTTAAGGCAGTACTCCTTCACTGTCATTGAGCCCTGCCTTAGGTTCATAAACTCCTCTATCTTAGCTTTTCTCATTTCACGCAAACAGAACCTATCTAGAAATGTACTCTGAAACACTTGCCAACTCATAAGAGTTGTATTCTTACCTCTACTATTTTTCTATATAACTACCCAATCATACCCTACATCCTTCAATCTATAGGATATCAAATCTATGCTCTCCTCTTTAGAAATATGCATAATTTAGGTGATCTTTTTCACCTCATCTAAATAAAGTTACGGGTCTTCATATGTTTTTGACCCAAAGAACTCTGGCAGATTTATTCTCATGAAGTCTCTGGCTGCTACTAAGTCCCCATTCTGCTGAAGTGGAACTGACGCTAGATGGTTGCCCTGAACATTGGCAGTCACTGTCTGGGCCAACGCCTGAAAGGCATCCCTAAACTCAGCATAGGATACGTTCTCATTTGGAGGATCAGCGGGCTGGGATGGCTGGTTACTATTTGTGTAGGTGTTAGCTTGACGAGGAGGCATATTCAACTGTCACATAAAAGCATGAGTTAAAAGTAAATAGAGATACTGTAAGCACGATATATCACGAAAGAAACAGTTGATTTCCTAAAAATATCCCATAGCCTCTTGCTCATAAATATAGCATACTTCACACCCATGATCAAGACTCTATGTAACGCGGCTTGTCTGAATTCCTAGGACTCTTATGAACCTTATGCTCTGATACCAAATTTGTAACACCCCGAAACCTGGCCTCGAGACGTCACATGGTGCTCAAGACTATGAGTAGCCTTAAGCTAACCCTGTCTTCCTTCTACTAAGTCTGAATCTCATACTAATAGAAATATAGACATAAGAGTCATATTATATTAAGAAAACTGTCAGAATATAATATCTAGAAATAATGTTTGAAAGTTTAATACTAAATAATCTGAATCAAAACTAGCAGTCTGACAAGCCTCTACTACTAATAACTAGAGGGTCACTAGGACAAACTCATAGCTGACTTGAACAGTCTGAAAAGAACACTAAATCATCTAAGTTGAAAATATGAATAACAAGTCCACAAACTATGGGGACTCACCAACTGTAGATGTAGATAGAGATGTTCAAAATCACTCTCACTGCTGAAACTAACCACCTGAACCTACATTATAAGATAATATAGCATATAGACATATATGTGGATCAGTACTTTGAGGATGTACTAAGTATATGGGGGTGAAATACATACGTAAAAACATTATATCAATCATCTTCATAATTATTAAAATAATACATGTTAAATTGAGATGACTCACATAAGCTTGAGTAACTGAGAAACTAAAATCTGTAATCATGAGTAGTAAAGCATATTGAATAAATCTAGTGAGTCATAACACTTAGTTCTAAAAGCTGAGCTAGTGATCTGTCTGTAAATCATGTTGTCTAAGTGTAGAAAGGACTCACTTTTATATATGAAAGTTGAAATCTATAACTAATATCTTTCTATAAAGCATAATCTGAAAAAGGTTGTGAGCCTTTACACTTAGTTTTCTAAAAGCTTTTCTGTTATTCATTTCTATTAGTATTACTCTTACTATAGGGAAAATACTTTATCTGAAGGGAGGTTCGTCTAACCAACATAAACCATGTGAGCTAACATGGATTCCAATGTCTTGCTCCCCTATGGGGAAAACCTCATAATGGGCAGAGGTGTTATACTCTTGCCAAGGAGTATAACCTAATTTAAGTGATCACATTTTTATCCGTCATCCATAAAGAAATAGGAATAATTGATAATCTGTACCTACGTTGGTTACAAAGTTCTATGGAAGTTAGGGCACGCTAATCCCACACTTCCCACTCAGTGCTAAATACTGTAGACACGTAATTTTGTCCTTTCCCGAAAATATTTTAATCATTTTTATTTTATTTTATTTTTTTAATTTTTATTTTTATTTTTATTTTTATTTTATTCACCTTACCATACTTTTGTTTAATTGATAATTTCTCCCAAAAAAAAAGAAGAAAGAATTGAAAATAACTAAATACGTAGCATCTTTGCTACCTCACTATGCCACCTCAACACCTCACTTTCCATTTTTTACTGAATACATGCAAAAGGCACACGCCCTACTCATTTTTCCACACGCCACCCTCATCTTTCCACATGCCACACTAACTTTTCCACATGCCACAAACTTATTCCCACAAGCCACCAATTATATGCTTCAAAATAGGATAATAAATAAAGAAAAAGAAAAACCAAATAAAAAATATAAAAGAAAAATTCTAAAAAGGAAAAAGGGGGAGGCTCATTATTTCATCATCATCTTATCCACAATAACAACAATCACCAAATCATCTTCCTACCAAGAAGAATAAAAAAATAAGGGAGAGAAGAGAGAACGCTCGAGAAAGAAAAAAAAAATCAAGAGAGAAATAGTATCGTGAACAGTGCTGTGAATAGTATCATGAATAGTGTTGTGAACAGTACGTGAACAGTGTCGATTTTCGGGTTCGATTAGATTTATGGAGCTTCAGTTTTGGGTCTCAAATTTTTCAATACGGAGTTGGAGTTCGGCATTGTTGAGGTCCTATTAGAAATTCTATAGTCCAGGCTTTCTTGATTTTATTATCAACGAAATCGATTCTTCAAAGGTTCATCTCTCAACTCTACTTTTTTATTATATCGAAGTTGGTTAATATCGTAATTTTGTGGTGCAGTTTTGAATATTTCGAGCAAAATGTTAATTGTTGTTGTGGATATGAATGATTGGTATGCTTAAATATTTGAATCTTCGTTGGGGTATGTGTTGTTGGTTCGGATTTTGAAAAGTGATTTGCTAGTTGAACTAGTTTAATAATATGGTTAAAAATGGATTTGGGGGATGAAATTGAGAAATTGATAAAAAAAAGTTGAATTTAGTTCAGTTTTGGTTTATTATTGTTTTGTTTAATTCGTCATGAGCATGAATATTTTTGGACTGTGATAAAATTATGATATGTTGAAATGGATAGGCGAATGAAATGGATAGGCGAATGTTGGTTCGGGTAGGAAAAAATTTAGGAATAAGTTTTCTTGTTGAATGTTTGAATGTGGAATTTGAGTTGAACGATTTGGTTTTAGTTCTTGCATTTGGAAATGTATTCATTTCATCGGGGAATGCCCCGCGATCACTTGTATTTATTCGTCGGGGAATGCCCCGAAGTATTTGTATTTGGAGAAAGTCCGTGATGAAGGCCCGTGGCATCGGGTAAAGCATTAGAGCATAGTTTAGGATTAGTATAGGTTTACTTTTCAGTTCTTTTTTTTTTACTTTGGTTTGTAATAATTAGACTGAACACTATATTTGGATTTGTTTTGTTTCGTGTGTTTGATTTATTGTTTTATGTGCTTTGTGTGGTTTATACATTCGTAGTGTCATATTATTTGATATGCTCCACCAAGCGACCGTGGTCGAACCACAGGATCGAGGGGCGCCTAACATTTTCCCCTTGGTCTACAGAAATTCTTAGTCGGAATCTCTGTTCGTGGATCAGTATTATAGAGTCAAAACCGTTTTGGAAAGGGATATCCAAGGGTGAATTGGTACACCCGATTTATGCCAAGTGGCGACTCTGAGTTTTGAACATAAATAATTCTTTTCGAAACAAATTTTCATCTTTTGTTACTTTACTAATAAAAACCCTTTCGAAACATTAAAACAACCTTTATGGAGTTAAAAGCTGTCACACCCTTTTTTTTTACTAAAAAGATTATATTTTAGTTTTTAAGGTTCGAAAGGGTTTTTATTATTAAAGTGACAAAATAAAGATTTGTTCTGAAAAAGGATTACGCTTATATTCAAAACTCAGAGTCGCCACTTGGCATAATCCGGTGTGCCAAGTCACCTTTGGATAATCCTTTTCAAAACAATTTGACTCTTTAAAACTGGTTTGTAAACAGAGATTCCAGCTAAGGAATTCTGTTGACCGAGGGAAGGTGTTAGGCACCGGTCGATCTCGTGGTTAGACCACGGTCACTTGGTGGAGCGTATCAGCTAATTTGACATTATAAAATATATAAACCACACAAAAACACACGAAAACAATCAATCAAGCAAACAAAACAATCCAAAATTTAGTATCCAATCCAGTTATACAATCCCAAAATAGAAAAATGCAAAAATATGAACTACGCTAACCTACACTAATCCTAAACTATGCTCCAATGCTTTACCCGATGCCTTGGGCCTTCATCACGGAGTCCTCCGATGAGCATTCTCGGATGAATAAATACAATGTGTCTCGAGATACTCCCAGGCTAAATGAATACATTTAAATTAAATATGATAAACTAGAAAGAAACATTCACACGCACATTCCACATTCAACAAAACACACAAGTTCTAAGTTTGCTTACCCAACCTACATTTGCCTATCAATTGTCTGCCTAAACATGATACTATCAATTTTACAACTTGATATTTATTCTGAACGAAATAAAATAACAATAAATCAAAGGTAATCCAAATTCATCTTATCAACCTTGCAATTCCCATCCCCAATTTCATACTCAAATCAGACGATTAGTTCATTCTTCAATTAACAATTCAATTTTCTTCAACATCCAAAATCAATATCAAACATACATACAATAAAAATTCAAGCATACCAAACACACCAATTATTCATAATTATGTAAGATTAGAGGAAGAAAAGATAGAATTGGATCTTCAGAGCTTTCAATTGACTTGACAAGAGAAACAAGAACTGTTTCGAGAACCTCGAAGAATACCACGAAATCTAAACTCCCCAAATCAGTCGAGAATAACAGCCCAGAACCACGATAATCTAAGTTTCAATTGAAACAAACAGATTTATAGATGGAATCGATGAACAACCAAGACCGAACACCGAAGTATAATCCGAACAAACAAAAATCCGCAAGGAGTAATAAGTTCCAAAGATCAAGATTTAAAAAATACCAATAAAAACCCAACAAAACCAGAGTTCTGGTGAAATCCAACGTCGACAGAAGACGACGACGAGAGGGGTCGGATTTCGGCAGATTCTCGTCTAAAAATCAAAAGAAAAGATGGGGTTTAGAGAATTTTGAGGGCTGAACAGGTTAAAACTGACAAAACGAAGGTGATTCCAGGGAAGCACAGATCGAACACGATGGACTGCAGACGATTCTGGAGAAACAGTCGCCGGAACGGTAACCAAAAGCAAAAAATTCCTTCTCTCCCACAATTCTCACGCCATTTTTACTTCTTTTCTCATTGTTTTTTACTATATCCATGGTCTGTGCGTGTTTCTCCAAGTGTAGTGTGTGTGTGTCCGAAATCGTAAAAAAGAAAAGGAAAAAAAATGGCGTCTTCTCTGGTGTTTGTCTATTTTTCCTTTTTCTATGCGTATGTGTGTATTTGGTGTATCCTCAATGGAATTGCATGGGTGTGTACTCTATGTGTATATGGTGTTCCTAAAAGAAAAGAAGAAAGGAGCTGATGGCTCCCCCTATTTTGTTTTTTTCTTTTTTATTCATTTTTTTTTGGAAAGAAACGTGGAAGGGGTTAAAGGTAGGGGTAGGGGGTAGGTCGTTAGGTGTCCTAATTTAATAGGCAGGGTTGTTAATTAGTTATCACAAGAATAATTGGGGATTGGGTTTGTTATGGGTTTGTTTAGAGTTGTTTATTTTTTTGTATTTTTATAGAGGGGTTATCACATAGATGAGGGTACACGATAGGATAAAGTAAAAATGGGTAAAAGATATTAGGGAGGGATGAAATTAGGTGTCTACAAATACTACTCCCTTTTTAATATCTATGCTCATTCTGTTGGAAATCCACTTTATAAAGCTAGCATAAGGGTTATTACGAAACCAATTATGCATTTATCTGATTCAATCTGTGAATAAACTATTCTAATTTTTGAAATCTATAATAAATCTGTAAGGTGGATTCCAAATCTTATCTGAGGATTGAAAGATCAAAGCTTTATTAAAAATCTAAAAATAATCTGATCACGGGATGCTTAAAGCATCTTCTTTCTAGAAATATCAACATTTAATATTGGGCTTAGTAACACATGTATCAAGTTTATGTTAGAATATCATAAAGTTCATGCATGATATTAAGAATAATGATAATTCAATTCAAAATCTGAAATTTACTGCAATAGGCATGAAAATATAGAATTAAACATGCAACTCAACTCCATAAACACTTGAAATCTCATAACCTTGCAATTAGCAATAATGGGTATGAACCCTGATATAAAACTTATGTAAATTCATATAAAATCATACAAATTTATAGTTAAAAGCTAGTTTTAGGTACGAGGATGAAAGAGGATCCTTGTTCATAACCCCCACATACCTTAATTGATGAAATTTCTAAGAAAACTTGAACTTGAATCTCTATTTGTGCCTTTGAAGATGAACTCTTGATTATCTTGATGTAAGAATCCTTAATTTTAAGTTTTCTTAGAGAAACAATGGAGGAATTTAATTTCTTGGAGAGTAAGCTTTGAGCTCTTTTGCTTTGAGAGAGAATAGATGAAAATAAGCGTAAAGTGCTTAGAATAGGCTTAATTCCTTGTTTATAACAAATTGGGGTCTTGGTAATTGACCAAAGTGCCCTTTTTAAAATTTTTATTAGAACTGGAAATAGTCTTTTTTATTTATTTATTTTTCATGCCTCCGCGATGCGCTACTATCGCGGTGGCTCACTGGAAAAGGATGAGTGGGAACTAGAAGTTCAGCGTGATGCAGAGCTATCATGGTGCACTACTAAAATGCCATTATGGCTATCACCTCGATACGCCACTACCGCGATGAGCTACTGGAAATTGACAATTGAGAAATTAGACCTCACCGCGATGCGAGCTTATTGCAGTGGTCCACTGGAATTTAACGAATGGAAATTTAACCCTCACCGCGATACGTAGTTTGTCCAGATGGCGTACTGCTTTACTAAAATGCCATAACTTGTCAATCGAGTATCGGATTTGGGAAAAATTGGTGGTATCCATGGAAAGCTTATTCAATTATTTACACAATGGAGGGTCTAATCTGGAAAATTTCACATGTAACAAAAGTTATTCAATTTTTAAGCTAGCCTTTTACATTTTAGGGGCTAATCTGAGCTAGGAAAAGTGCGGCGTATTACATGATACCGCTAATAATTGAATGGTAATTGGATTGTTTGGACATGGTTTTAATATGGGCATTAATGGCGGGATGTGTAACTAAGCCGTGGAAGGTGGAGGCTTTGGGGGAACCAAACTGGAAACTCATATTTGCTGATATGAGGGGTCTTTGATGACCACGTGCGAGTATCACATTTTATATTTGAGGGATGTACTAGTTGATAACGGATTAACCCACAATACGGAAACAAGACACAAAACACATGATAAATCGAGAACTAAAAGGGGAATAAGTCTCGTCTAGCGATAATACCACAAGAACGAGATGATACAAAGTGTACTTTACACCAAAAATAGTCAACAACAAGATGAACACGAGATGATAAGACAACAACAAGAAGATAACAATACACGACTTTACTAGAAAAGAACACAAATACGATTACAAGAAGTGTAAGGATAGGAAGTGAGACATCAACTCTCACAAGAACTAAGAACCTAAGTGTATGTCACACACTAAGACCCTTAATACTTGTAATAGGAAACACCAACACTCTTACAATGACACAAGAGGGCGTGAACGACTCAAGCGCCAAGGTTTCTAACAATGTTTTGCAATACTAGCGATTCCACCCTAGCATCACCTTTATTTCGGATTTTGGTCGCTTTTCCAAGCCCTAAACTAAGGTGGTACACTCCTCATACAAGAGAGAGTTTGGTTCATAAGCCCATATCCGTGATTATTCTTGTATCATCTTCTCCATCTTGAGAGAAATTTGCCCACAAATTCACGGCTTCACTTTATGCAATTGGCCACTTTAAGGAAATCACTCAAAACAGTCCACAAAACATGAAGATGGCACAAAATAGTCCGCAAAACACATAAGGAAGCCGAGGGCTCAATAACACAAGGCTCAGCCAACTTCTTTATTTTGAACCTCAGTTTCCTCTCCATCTTGAGCCTTGTCTTCAATTTCATCCAAAGCACATCCCAACTCCTTTCTTGGTGGCGGGTTCCTTGTGGTTCTATACGTCTTCCCCTCAACTTTATTTCCATCATATAAGCATCATTGTAGACTCTATGTCCCTCATGTTCCTTTCTACCATACTCTTTTAAATGGATATATCGGTTTTGGGGAAGTGGAGTTTTGGTTGAGAGAATTGTTTTGGTAATGTGGAGCTTCGGTTGTAGAGATTGGATGGGAGGAAATTGGCTTTCAAGTCCCTCTTGTTGGACTTGATCAAATTAAGAGGGAAGTGACCTATTTAGGTCTCGGGTTGGAGGACATTTGGTGGCTTGGCTTATGTCTATGTCACTTAGTGGTGGTCTTGGAGGATTGATCGTTTGAGGTAAGGTTTCAGGAGTAGAAACATGAGAGTTCCTTCGAATCTCTACTCGTTCCATCATCTCAAGTATAGTATACATATTCGAGCTAACTTTTTCAAGGCCCGCATTCGCCTTAGCCATGTCTCGAGAAATAGCATCAAGGTGGGCCAAAATGGCTTCCATTATGGCCAAGAAGTTACCGATAAAATAGAAAATAAGTTAGTTGTACAAAGGGGTGATGTGGCAGCCTTTGATTGGTTGCGGATAGTGATATGGCAGACTTGGAATGATTGTGGAATATTGTGGAAATCTAAATTTTTTTTCTTGTTTTCAATTTGGATTTGTCAATTCACTTTGGAAGAGAGGAGTTTCGGTTTTGGGAGGAAAACAAGAAGATTTGGAGCCTTTTCAAATTAAAAAGGGCTTTGACTTTCCTTGCACCCTTTTGGAAAAACACCTTTTTGAAAGCTTTTTGGCTTTTTCCTCTTTTGTTAGTCTTGGAAAGTGCCCTTTCTCCCTGTGGTAACAAGACTTTTTGAAAGTCTTTTGGTCCCTTTCCTTTCTTGTAAGAGTCTTGGAATAAGTTTTAAGACTAATAAGACCACACTCTCTTTATTCACTCACTTAGATCAAACAAACAACTCTAAATACTTTTTCTTCAACAAAACATGAATATGGTGAAGAACACCAAGAACACACTTTTGAATCTTGGAGTCCTAAGGTTCAAGTTGGACCTACCAAACAACAACAACATCTTTTCAAGCTTAAAATCATAGCACAATATCCACAATACACGTTCAAACCTTGAACCAATAACACATCACACTTCCAAGAACAATAAGAACTTCAACAACTCTAGTCGGCCACAACCTTCAACAACAATCTTGTCAAGATCTTGGACTTTGACTCAACAAGTGTTAGTGAACAAGAAACTAACACAAGAAACTATTAAGACAAACAAAAAAACACACCAAAATCTAGACACAAATCTCAGCCCAAAACAACAAGAAGACATAATTTTGGCCAAGACAACAAGAATGGACAGATTTGCTTCTTTTTGGAATTTTCAGTTTTTCAACATTTATTTTTTTGATTTTTCAACTTAGAGAGCCCAAGATTGGTAGTGTAGGAACATAACCAGCCTTATCTCTGATACCAAATGATAACGGAATTAACCCACAATACGAAAAAAAGACACAAAACACAAGACAAACCGAGGACCAAAAGGGGAACAAGTCTCGGCTAATGATAATACCACAAGAACGAGATGATACAAGGTGTACTTTACACCAAAAACATCCAACAACAAGACGAACATGAGATGATAAGACAACAACAACAAGATAACAACAATACACGGCTTTACTAGAAAAGAACACAAACACGATTACAAGAAGTGTAAGGATAGAAAGTGAGACATCAACTCTCACAAGAACTAAGAACCTAAGTGTATGTCACACACTAAGACCCTTAATACTTGTAATAGGAAACACCAACACTCCTACATTAACACAAGAGGGAGTGAACCACTCAAGTGCCAAGGTTTCTAACAATGTTTGGCAATACTAGCGATTCCACCCTAGCATCACCCTCATTTCGGATTTGGTGGCTTTTCCAAGCCCTAAACTAAGGTGGTACATTCCTCACACTAGAGAGAGTTTGGTTCAAGTGTTACAACTTTCAATATCAATAAACAACTAAAGAAATAAAGACCTAATACTAGCCTATTTATAGACTTATTACAACATAAGTGAAATGTCCAAAAAGCCCTTAATGAAGGAAAGACAAAAGGCACCTATAGAGTGTAGTCCAAGTGTAGTGTATGGACGATTTTTGGTGCATAATTAAGTCCTCTTTGTCTCTTCAATTGCACACACCAAGTCTCGGGTCCAACGCGTACTCTCATAAGCCCATATCCGTGATTATTCTTGTATCACTAGTCATCCCATGGGATATTTCCTAGTTGTAGGGCTACACGTACTAGGACTCTTTCAGCAGTGGGAGCTAAACGCATACGGCCCATGGGTCTAGTTAAACGGCAAGGTTACACTGCCCAGGAAAAAGTTTTAAATACATGGAAAACTCGGATTCCCTTTCCCAAAAATTATATATATGTATGGTTGTATGCATCGTGGATGATTTTACTTGGTTTTTTAAATGGCATTACTTTATCTTTATCCTGAGATACATGCTAACGGTCACTCGTTAACCCATCTACTAGTAGTTTTATACCCACATTATGTAAGAATCAGCTATTTGACTCATCATACATAGTGATTGACTCGGGGATAACTTTTGGATTGAAGTGGTGAGCTTCCATCTTTCTGGAAGGCTCCATTTTATGATATGGACATTCCCAGAAATTTTTCTTTTGTTTTGGATATTGGTTTTTGTCATGGTTGGGGGCATGTCCCAACCAGATATTTGTATTCTCTTGGATAGAGGTTTTATGGTACTTTTGAGGGTTGGTATAGGCAGGATAGGTATTGGTGTTGGCCTTGGCACTGGAATAAACTGGGAGGCTGATATCATCGAACATGATTTCTCACAGTTCCATCGTATTATCTTTGGGGTTTGATTATCATATTATGTTTTGATATCCTCTTTGGTTTGGTATGGCATGGATGGTTGTTTTGGTAAGGGTAGATTCGGTTGTGTCGGTCATGGTTGTGACCCTATCCCAGAGTGTTCATGAGAGCATTTACACAATCTTGTTATATGCTCGAAATTCTAATCAACTAAGGCTGTGGAAGGTGGTTGGGTTGGGTTAAGCGGGCAGTCCCCGATCCTGGTTAGACTTGAGATGCCCATTACGTCTAGGTCATGATTCGGGTCGTGACATCATATCCTTAAGTAACTCAAGCCAATATCGCTGCCTCATATTAAGATCTCATTTATTGAAGAACTACTAAAGGCTACAACCACTACCAAAAATTGGGCCTATGGCAACGGACTTTTTGGCGATAGTTGCAAGTTCGTCGTTATAGATATTTTATAGCAATGTTTTTAATCATAACCAAAAATAATAGTTCTATTAGCACTATGACCGTCGTTATTGAAAATAAATATTGCAATAGGTGCATATATAGCAACACTTTTTTAAACCGTCGCTATAAAAACATCTATGGCAACAACTAATGGAAAAAAAAAAAGGCAAAATGGCTTTATTGGACCCCTGTACTATGTTAGTTTTGTAAGTTGGACACTTCTACTTACATGTTTGTCATCTGGACCTTTGAACCCATCAAAAAGCAATATTTCGCACTCTTTGACCATTGACCTTGCCTATGTGGCAAGGTCATGGTGACTAGGACAAAGAGAGTGTAACCACTCGCCTAGGGGTGCGAGTAAGGGTCAATTTTTGGCCAATTTTACATTAAAATAATTAAAAAAATAATACAGATAATATTAAAAATTTAAAAATAAAATAAAAAAGGGTCCTTTTTTCCCTCCATCTTTTAAAATTTAAAAAAAATTGAAAAAATTTACAAATAATTTAAAATATTTTAAAATTTTAAAAAAAAATTAAAAATATTTTTAAAATTTTAAAAAAATTTAAAAAAAGATCTTTTTTCCCTCCATCTTTTTAATTTAAAGTATTTTTAAAATAATTTGAAAATACTTTTAAAATATTTTTAAAAATTTTAAAAAAAAAAATTCCCTTCCCACCCCACCCCAGCCCGTCCCCACCCCCACACTCGTTAGCCCGTCCTTTTTTCCTTCATCCTTTTTAATTTAAAAATATTTTTAAAATTTTTAAAAATATTTTTAAAAATTTAAAAATATTAAATTTAAAAAAAAAATCTCACCCCCCTCTCCACCCCCCCCCCCCCCCACCCCACCTCCCCCACCCCAAGCAGTCCCCACCCAGCCCGTCCCCAGCCCCACGTAACCCCTCCCCCTTCCTTAGCCCCCCACACCACCTAGCCCGTCCCCATCTCACCCAGCCCCACACAACCCCTTCCCCAGCCTCCACCTCACCCAACCCCCTTCCTCCAGCCCCCAACCCCTCCCCCAGCTCCCCACCCCACCCCCACACAGCCTCTCCCCCATAATTAATTTAAATTAAATATTTTAAATATGTAAATCATATTTAAATTAATTAATTATTTAAGTAAAATTTATTTAAATTAGGTAAGAATTTTATATTTGATAAATTAATTAATTTAAAATTTAATTAATTGAAATAAATTAATTAGTTAAGAATTTTAATTGATTAATTTTTTACTAATTTAAATTTAAAATTTAAATTAATTTATTAAATTTATTTTAATATTTAATTAGTTTTAATGTAATATTTTTTTAATTATTTTTTTATTTTAAAAATAATTATTCAAATTTTAAAAGCATGATTATTCAAATTTTTCTACAATTTTTAATTTTTTTCTTATTTAATTAAATTAATTTTAATATTTAATTTGTTATATAATATTTTAAAAATGACTTGGAATTTAATGTAATACTTTTTTTTAAATAACGTGGCAGATGATGTGGTACGCATGACAGATGACATCACACGTGGCAGTTGATGTAGCGGCAGCTGATATGAGAGTGTGTAAACAAATATATCAGTAGAAGTATCAACTTACAAAATTGATAGAGTAGAGAGGTCTAATACAGTATTTTACCAAAAAAATCATCCATTGCATCACCACCATAATAATTCAGATGTGTCTGCAATAACAAAACATTTTTCTCTTTTCTCAATAGAAAATATCGATAAACCAAAACCCATTTCTCTTTCTCAATAGCAGCGTTCTTTTTCTTTCTTTCTCAGGTAAACCAAAACCAGTTTCTCTTTCTCGATAGCTGCTACTAGAAAAGGATTTTGCAAAACGTTTTCTTAGGTTTCTCTTTCTTAGCTGCTACATCACCCGTTTCTTAGGTTGCAAAACCAAATTGCAAATCTCAATAGCAGGTTTCACCGAGATTCATTTTAAAGGAGAGAGAAAAATGATCCATTTCTCAGTTTGGACCTTTTGCTTTTGCAACTTTGGCTTGCTAATCAAGTTTAAAGAGGAAGGTGAAGAAAACTAAAATAACAAGGCAAAGTTATTACTTCTCTGCATAAGGGGTTCTGAATCTGTAACAAATCTCAGTAAACATGTTTCTCACTAGGTAATATTTGCATTTTCTTGTGGCTTACATTTCCTCTTTTGTCAATTAAATCTAGGTTCAAATTTCAGGAGTGGAATTTGGGCTCGAAAACTCTAAACATGAAAAGGTTCCATTTCTCAGATTCGAGTTCTTAGCTTTAGTTTTAGTATCAAAATAGCATCTGGGAATAGATAAATGGAAAATCCATTTCTTAGTTAAATCGAAAATCAAGTATTGTAGCTTTCTTAGGTAAATCAAAAACCCTTTCTCAGATAATAAATTTTCAAAGCATCTGTGAAGAAAGTGTTACTCAAGAGGGAAAATTGATTTTCGAAGCGTCTGTGACAGAAATTGAATTTTGGGGGTGAATTTTGTGAGGAGAAGGAAATTGGAAATCGATTGAAGAAGAAGCTCGTTAAGGAAAGTGAAGGTTGGGATACCCCGAAGCTAGTGATAAAGTTGATTGAAGGTAATTTATTTGCATATTATTATTGGTATTATTATTTAAACTGCCAACAAATCTAAGCTTTGTTTATGTTTATTTGTTGTTTTTGCTCACAATGGTATCTTCATTACTGTCCCCTTCACGAAATAGTCGTGACTTTTGCTTTCTGAGATTCAATTAGGCTAATTTTAAAATCTAGATACCTTAATCCTCAATTGATTCCTCAGGTGCACTTTTCTGAACTTAATGTTCTAGAACGATAACAGTTTTTTCCTAATTTTCCCGATCACCTTTTCTCTCATGTGTATTAAATTGATATCCTCTTCGTCGAAGTAGCTACTTTCTTGTTTGTGTTTTTCGTAGGGAATGGAAAACTCGTAATTGGGGGTGATTCTTCTTTTACGATGTGTTGAAGTGTGTTTTGACGATTATATCGAGAAAAAAGTTAGATATGCTATTGATAGTAAAAAAAATTGTTTAAAACATCGGTGTATATCGTAACAAAAATGGAGTGATAGAGCTTGTGGGAGTTGTCATTGTCATTGGTGATGAATAAATAGATGATGTATTGATGTATGTTTGTCATTAACGCACAACTACATTGTGGGGTTGTTGGTGTCAAGTTTGTTGAGTGCATTCAATGCAATTGAACCACCACCTAAACTGAGCTTGTGGACAAGCAAATGGCACTTGAACCTAGACAAACTACCCATGTCACCAGAGAGATGCTGAATCAGAATGTGAACAAAATTTGAAGTGTGTTGCTCGTAAATTACTGAATTCTAGGTTAATAATTATATATAATAAATGGTTTTTAATATTATTAGCTTAGGACTGTCCTTGGTGTAAGAAAGATAGGAAGTGATAGGACAGTCCACTTGCGGAGTAAGGGCAAATTGAAGTATACAAGCATTAGATATGACATACAAGCACACCAAAGCGTTGCAAGAATTGGTCAATTTGATCAATTTCCAGCAGCTTGGTTCTCCTTAAAATACCCTAAGGGAAATTGGAATTCTGGATCAATGACTTGTGAAGTATAATTTCTTCTGAACTTGCCATGGTTGTAATGACACCTTGATATATGAGGATCTGGAGGTCGAGTTTAGTAGGTAGTCGAGAGTTGTGTAGTTTCTCTTTTTATTTATGTATTTATTTATTATTATTATTATTATAATTATTATTGTTATTATTATTATTATTATTACTCTTTAATTGACTGCAGTCTTTGATTTTATTATCACACATTGTTTCTTTTGCTACATTCCTTTGCTTTAATTACTGTATTATTTACTGTTGCTATTGTTTTCTTCTTCATTCTTTATTTTAAGTATGGCTTTTCACTATTGTATTTCCTTTTAGTATGATATTCTTTACTTGAGCAAAGTCTATTCAGAAATAACATATTTACCTTCACAAAATAGGGGTTAGTCCGCACTCACACCATCCTTACCAGATCTCACTTGTAGGAGTATACTTGGTATGTTTTGTTATAATAGGACTATCGAACTTTTTACTTAAACTTTTATGTCTATATGCTTGTGTATGCTAGTAAGTCGGAGAGTAGGTATAATATAACTGTGTAATTTTATAGAACTACTGGTTTTAAAGGACCACTAATTTGTCCTGGAAAACAAATTCTTGATTATTGGAGTGGGAAGGGAAGAAAATGGTATTTAATGGTTACTTAGAATCCATATTTTTGACTCAAATAGTTTGGGAATGAGATCTAGTTGTTACAGGTCTTAATGTACTGTACTCAAAGGTTGATATCTACTCTATGATTATCAATTCTTTTACTACTTTGAATTAAAGGTCAATTTTGTTCAGATGTTATGTTATTCGTTAGGGTTTTATGACTGAAATTATGTTCTTTAGGAAGTTGATCCAACTGTGGAGAATGACGATACAATTAGATCAAATGGAATGACGATACGATTAGATCAAATGGAAGTGGAATGGATGATTTTCTGTCTGATTTGGCAAATTGTTATTCCTGGAATTGATGAAGCTATGAGTTTTGCTGAGATGCTCAAGTAAGTGATGTTTCTCCATGACAGCTAAATCCCATATATGGTTGCTGCTCCCAAAAGAATAAGATGATTTATGAACTTCTAATATCAGGTGTTAAAGATATGCAGTTAATTATATGTAGTTTTGATGATGAGCAGATGACTTCAAGGGACCAAGTCCCTGGATGTTCGAGGCAACAACACAATTGGAACGCGCCAGCACAGCTTTGCCCATTTGTGTAACTAATTGGAAGGTGTTGTTTGTACTAATTAGGACACGTGGTCCTAAATTTGAAGAAAATTTTGAAGTAACCGGTGATATTTTAGGAAAAACTAATTAAAGATTAAAATCTGTATTGAAGGTCACAAATGACAAGGTTATAAGAACTTTGTCCGAAATTAAGCTCTAAATATTCAGTAAAAAGGCATTATTATAAAAAAAAAAACACATTTTCAGATATCCAGTATGAAGAAAATGAATTTTTATTTCATACTTCACATTCTGGAAAAGAAATTGCCGAATGGAATATAGATGGTTTAGCAGAACATCAAATATATAATAAACTACATGAAATGGGAATGATCATTACAACATATAAAATTGTCAAAATGTCAGATAAACAAGCAACATTTATGATTATATCAGGTTTTACAGGTACTATGATAAACAAGCAACATTTATGATTATATCAGGTTTTACAGGTACTAGAAAATACTGGTAGGATAATTATCTCACAGATAATAATAGACAAAGCATTTTAAATGCTACAACTACAACTCAAACTATTAAGATCGTGTCAACAGGACAAACATTTGAAAATCAAGTCTTACAAGATGCCACCGCCACTTTAATTTATAGTATAGCTGAATATTTTATAGGAGAGCCTCAGCTTTTCCAAGATAGAAGCTTAGAAATGTTATCAAATTTATCTTGTCCAAAATTAGATGATTTTAGATGGTATAAAGATATTTTCCTCAACAAAGTCATGATTGTAATCATGATTATTGGAAAGAAAAATTTATAAGTGGTTTACCAACTTTATTTGCAGAAAAGGTTAGGACAAAATTAAAAGATGAATTCTAGGGAAAAATTCTTTATAGTAATTTAACTTGTGGTGATATTATAAGCTTTATAAATGTCACAGGACTTGAATTATGTACAGATATTAAACATAAAAAACAACTTAAAAAAGATAATAAAATAACCAGAAATGAACTAGAAAGCTTTTGTCAAGATTTTGGATATATGAAGTTATCAGCCTCTACAAAGGAAGCTACCAAGAAGATTAAAATACAAAATAAAATTATAAAAATGAATCCAAAAAATCTCATTATTATAAAAGATGATTTAAAAGATCCAAAAAAGTTTGTAAAGGTGAATATAAAAATAATAATAAAATATATTGGAACTACAGAAAAACAGGTCATAACGCTAAAGATTGTCGGGTTCCAACTAAAAAGACAAGATAAATATGTTAGAATTAGTAAACGAAGTTGATAAATTATATTCAATTCTTGATGAAAATGAAAATAATTCTTCTGAAGAAAGTCTTAGTGATGATAATCAACTTAATGTAGCATACAGTTCAGATAGCAGTGAATTAACAGATCATTGTAATTGTGCGGTGCAATTTGCACTTGCAGTAGTTATTTTATAAATACAATAGTAATAAAGAAAAAGCGGCCTTATTTGGCATGATAGATCATCTAGAAAATCCAACTCTTAGGAGAAAATATTTAATAGCTTTAAAGGGTATTGTTCTTGATCAATTAACTTGATAATAAAGAAATTATTGAACCCTTTAATATGAAAAATGTACTAAATAAATTTACAAGACAAAGTCTGAAACTACAATACAAGATCTTCAGACATAATTATTATACGTAAAAGAAGAACTTAGGCAAGTTAAGCAGAGACTTAACAATCTAGAAACAGAATCACTTGCTAACAAAATATTAAAAGATTTAAGTCCAAACCAAGACCCCAAATCACATCAGTTTGAGCTTGGTGAAATATAAGGAGTGAAAAGTGATAATAAAGAAATAGTCTCTAGAAATAGAATCTCTAGAAAAAAATTCCTATAAACAAATCAGGAATTAATACAATTACTATAGTTAAACCACAAAGTAACCATATAATAATTACTATAATTATCAATAAAAATTATGAAATTCATAAGATTGCATTATTTGATATAGGTGCTGATGAAAACTGCATTATAAAAGGATTAATTCCTATAGAGTACCTAGAAAAAGGTACGACACGTTTATTCTCCGCAATAAGAAAAAAGTTTAAAATAAATTATATCTATGGCCAGAAGTGTGAAATTTTGATTTTTATGTTATTTGACCATTTTGCCCTTTCCCGTAGTTGCTATATGCTGATTTTGTGGTGTGAAAATAGTTGGTACATTCCCCAATGACTTTAGAAGAGTTTGAGGTATTTAGGGGGTTTAAGTCCGATAGTTGACTTCGGTCAACATTTGATGTTTCGAGTGTTGGATGACAATTTGGACAGTTTCATTATATCAGAAATATTGAATTTGGATTAGTAGCAGGGTTGGTTTGAATTCAGGGCCTTTAGTTTGTATTTCAAATCCCCATTTGAAAAACTAGTGAAATTTGCCTTAAAGGGATCTCAGCGGTTAATTAATTGAAAATGGTCTTTTTTCAAAAATCTGATGTCGCTATTGAGTTCGAATGCTCGAAAATAGACTGATAGCATAGTTTATTTGCATTCATTAAATATTGATCGAATCCCGATGGGTTGATCAATAACTTTACAAACTTAGCAAAGTTGTTGATATGCCGAAGCTGGTGCAACCGCTTTAGTGGCCAAAAGGCTGCTTTAGCAGTTATGCACCACTTAAGCGATCAATGGATCAGTCGTCCACAGCTAAAGCGGGGGGATTTACCACTTTAGCGGGTGCCACATTAATAATAAGGGTCATGTCGCTTTAGCGGTCACCAGCCGCTTAAGCAATGACTACTTTAGCGGCCATTTAGTCGCTTAAATGGCTAGCCTGGATTAGTATATATAGCTCATTTTTGAGATTTTGCCCCATTTTTGGACCTTTGAGCTTCAGAGAAGGAGATATACGAGGGTTTTTTCACCGATTTTCGTATAAGTAACCTCTAAATTCATATTTCCATTATTTTACATTGATTATGCCTTCGAAAATACTTGTTACCTCAATTTTGAATTGGATTTTTGGGGTTTTACTAGTAAAACTTAAAATAATTTTTCTTTAACTCATTTTTGCATGGGTTTTCAACTATAGACTCCTATAACCTTGGAGAATGTGTTTCTAAAAGTAAATTTCAGTTTTACCCCTTTTGTTTTCAAACTCATTTTTTGAACCCGTTTTGGACCTGATCTAGAAAAAGTTGATATGGGTATCATTAGCTTTATTTTAATGTGTTGAAGTTATAATTATATATTTTAGTTGATTCAGAGGCTGTTCAAAAAGGGAAAACACCATATTAAAGGACTTTAGGTTTAAATTTCGACACTTCGAGGTATGTTATGGCTCAACTTTCTTCACACTGGCCTGGATAGTTAATGAATAAGTAAAATATGATATGAGTTGGGAAAAACAACTATGGGAATCATTTTTCTAGCGATTACATGTTGCGTGATGCTTGAGTGGGGACTTATATTTTGTTGTTGTTGACTTGAAATGTCTGTCCCTTTTGATGCTTATATATACATATATACATATATATATATATATATATATATATATACTAGTGTCGTTTGGCCCATGCTAAACTCGGGCCCAAACTATATTAACATTTATATTTGTAATTTTTTTACTTGCTATTTTTTCTTTTTGTTTGTTTTGTATCATTATATTTAGCTAATAATGGTCTAGTTTGATTAATTTTTTGATATTTTTAAAATCTTAAACTATATATATGTTTCAATTTTTGTCCTATTTTTTTAGTTCGTCTTAAAAAAATGATCTATTTTCTTTTTGGATTAATTCAGCTTTCCACGTGGCACATTTAAGATAATAAGATCAATAAATATTTTGTTCTTGTCTACATATTTTTAGTTTAATACCATAAAATTCAAAATATTCGTTATTTTTTCCTTAACTTTGTGTTAAGTCAAAACAAAACAAATAAAATCAAACGGAGGGAGTAAAAACTTTTATAGGTTAAAAATAATAATTTTTTATGGTATATTTTAATCTTTCTTTTCATTTTCAAACAAATGCACACACAAAAAATTTTCTCCTTTTTATTTTACTAAAATTTTTTGAATGAACGCCTTTAACGATCTAAATTGATTTTTACCTTATGTATTATTAGTTTCATTATTTTTTCTCAATTTGGTTTTATGCCTGGTCGCTCCACGACTGAGGCAATTCACCTTGTGCGGAGACTGGTAGAGCAGTATAGAGAGAGGAAGAGAGATCTTCACATGGTGTTTATAGACCTAGAAAAGGCGTATGACAAGGTCCCTAGGAGGTTCTTTAGAGATGCCTGGAGGCGAGGAGGTTCCGGTAGCATACATCAGAGTGATTAAGGACGTGTATGAGGGAGCGAAGACTCAGGTAAGGATAGTGGGAGGAGATTCTGAGCATTTCTCAGTCTTAATAGGGTTGCACCAAGGATCAACTCTTAGTTCGCTTTTATTCGCTTTAGTGATGACGTGATGACGCAGAATATACAAGGCGAGGTGCCTTAGTGTTGCTTTTCGCGGATGATATAGTTTTGATTGATGAATCGCGACAAGGGGTTAATGATAAGCTGGAGATTTGGAGAGAAACCCTGGAGTCTAAAGGTTTCCGATTGAGTAGGACCAAGACGGAGTACTTGGAGTACAAGTTTAATGACTCAAGACATGAGGAGGAGGCGGTAGTAAAGTTGGATTCTCAGGCGGTTTGCAAGAGGGATAATTTTAAGTATCTTGGGTCTATGATTTAGGGGAATTGAGAGATAGATGAGGATGTCTCTCACCGTATTAGGGTAGGTTGGATAAAATAAGGGCTCACTTCGAAAATTTTATGCGATAAGAAGGTACCCCTCAAGCTTAAAGGCAAATTCTTTAGAGTAGCAGTCCGGCCTGCGATGTTGTATGGAGCTGAGTATTGGCCGGTTAAGAATTCTCATATCCAAAAGTTGTAGGTGGCGGAAATAAGAATGTTGCATTGGATGTGTGGATTCACAAGAGCGGACAAGGTTAGGAATGAAATTATTCGGGAGAAGGTGAGAGTGGTTTTAGTAGAGGATAAAATGCGGGAAGTGAGGTTGAGATGGTTTAGTCATGTGATGAAGAGGATGTCCCAGTTCGTATGTGTGAGAGGTTGGCCTTGGAAGGTTTCAAGCGGGGTAGGGGTAGATCGAAGAAATACTGGAAAAAAGTGATTAGACATGACATGGAGCAATTACAGCTGATTGATGACATGACTCTGGATAGGAAGATATGGAGGAAAATATTAGGATAGAGGGCTAAGGGTGTGGTTGAGTTATAGTCAGTAGGTAGGGGAATTGTGGTGTCCTTTGTTTGGCAATGTACTTTTTTGTGGATGTCGTATTTATGTTATTTTATTATGTTCTATGCTTTTGATGTTTTTGTATACTGCCTTTTATTTTGAGCTGAGGGTCTATCGAAAACAGTTTCTCTACCTCGTTAGAAGTAGTGGTATGGACTGTGTACACTCTACCTTCCCCAGACCCTACTATGTGGGAATATACTGAGTTTGTTGTTGTATTTTTTCTCAATTAAACTTTACATTGGCTAATTCATTTTTTTTAAATAGTACAATATTTGATTGATATAGAAATATTTGATACTACAAACTATTGTATGATTTGTGATAAATTAAATAATTAAAGTCAGACTCAATAAAATACTTTTTGTAGATGTTTCTTAAATGAGTTCTTACAAGTTTATTAAAGCTTCACAAATTTCTTGTGAGGAAAGTAGTTTTTTTAATTAAATTACTATTATCCCACATAAAAGACGACAATAAAATTTTGAATTAATTTTAAATTTAGTCGGATAATAGATATTTTATAGTGTCACTATCACTTCTTTATGACTCATCATTTTTGTATAGTATTTTAAATGCCCATGTAATTTTTCAAATTTACTAAAATGGATGAGATCTTGAAAGGTCATTAAAACTTAATTAATGATAAAATAAATAAAATATAATCATGTGAGGACTACCAAAATAAGATGTTCTCCCTTATATATAGTATAGTTTTATAAGGCCCGTGATAAGCTCGGACCCGAACTCAAATAATTTGATATTTAAGAATAACATGATTTAATATATATATATATATATATATATATATATATATATAATTGAAAAATATTAGCAAACCAATTTATGAGCATATAATTAATTTCTTTTGTAATTTCTCAATTCAAGTTCATGTTTGCAATTAGGAAGATGAAGACGAAAGTCATCAAGTGGATCAATCATTTTACTCAAGTCTTCTTATGTGTGATGAAAAATATATGATTTTATTTATAATTTCACGTGATAAAAATTCATGCTAGTTAAATGTGGTGCTTTCAGCGTAATTTTTTATTAAATTAAGAAAAAAAATAGACTCACTAAAATGAACATCGAGAATCAATTGATTCTCTCTCTATAGTTGATGCTTAAAAATATTGATTCTCAATGGACCAGAAAAAAGATTTTAAAAATAATTTAATTTTAATTTATGTTCTTACCTTAATTTTTAACTTTATCAATAATTTTAATTTCCAGCATATGAAATATGTTTGATATTTTAAAAAGTAATGGATGAAATTTTCCACAAAAAAAAATATTCAATTTATAAAAGATAATTAAGAAATACATTAGAATCATACTTGATTCGATAGAAATAAAATATAACCTCATACAATAACTAATTTTAACCCCTCTTTTTCATCCCAAGGTATTTGTACAAAACTCTTTCTTATGGAAAATAAATTATTAAAGATAAATACTAAGAAAGAAGAAAAAAAGTGATGAATTATTCACGCAACAGATAAAAGTTCTCCATGGCCAGAATATCTTTTTTTTTCCTAAACTATTTTATTCATATAAAATATTAATTTTGTTAAGGCTTTCACTTACAAAAATTAATTTTGATTAAAAAAATTAACAAAAGATAGTCAAATTAAAGTTTTTTTTACCTTGTGAGCAGCAAAGGAAAAAAATTAAAGCTTTTTAATCTTGTATTTCATGAAGCATGAAGTACAAGTAATTTAATAAATAAAATAATTAAAGGATATTCAACACTTATATTTTGCAACAAACTTGATTAAACAATATATAATTATGAGAAACAAAACATTATAATCGAAGATTCTAAAAATTATTTATTGATTAGTTAAACAATATAAGAATTTAAATGGTTCAATTGATTAACTACCTAAACTCCATTTTATTGGTAAATATTTGATTTTTGGCTTTGTAATCTCCTCCCTAATTTCCCTTGTCCTACTCCTAATTATTTTTTTAAATAATTAATTAAATATTTGAAATTACAAGAGAAAACTTAATAATAGCTTCTCATACTATGACACATGTGCCAAGTGCAAAGGTCCATATAATAAGAAAGAAGACAAAATAACTTCATCTATATCATCCAAATGCCATAATATTATAGGATTATAAAATTAATTAAATTACTATAAAAGATAAAATCATGACATAAAAGTAATTAATTGAAAAGATTAAAATTAAGTTGAAAACTTTTATAAGGACTACCAAAGTCCTTGGATTGTCTCTTATATATAATAGTAATATAAGCATTGCTAGTGGAAATGGTATGAGCTACCATTTGGGAACTTTTCTGCTTGCTGGTTGCGTGTTCATAGTATTTTCTTTATTTATCTTATTTTGCACTTCGCTCCGTCGACCTATGATACCTATTGAGTACAAGTAGACCATATCCACCCCTACTATGCACTTTTAGTGCAGATCTCAATTCGAGTACTACGCGTTGCGGTTGAGTTTCAGGTAGAGTTGATCAGATTCGAGGTACTGGTTTGCTCCAATGTTCGGGGCAAATTTCAGATCTCATCCTATCTTTTACTTTATCTTTCTTTTGGGATCAGAGACAAATTTGTATTTAATTTTCGTATATTGTACTTAGATACTCTTACATTTGTGGCACTAGTTTTAGGAAGTTTATGACATTCTTTCAGTTTTCCTTGTTATAATGAATACGTGACTTATCTTTGTTCTAGGAGTCTCGTTCATTTTATTTTCTTTTATTATCTCATACCTCTTTCTTCTTCAAGTGATTGACTTACTTATCAAGATTGAGCCACAATAAATGCCATAATGACATCGATTTTTGGGTTGTGACAAACCCTAAACCTACTTGATAGCAAGAATTGAATTAAAAAAATCAAAGCGTCCTAAAGTCAAATACACACAACATTTTTTCTCCACAAAAAAGATAGTAAAACCATGGGAAATACCTAAACAAAATAAGGCACAAACACAAGTAATACTACTGCTAGTAGAATTTTGAGACGAAATGTGAACTTAAATAAGCAAAGTTGTATAGTCTATTATGGATTGTTTTAGTGAAGGGCAAAAATTTTAAATCACTTTTGTAAGTTGTTCAAACTTAGTGCTTGTTTTGTGTTGCTTATTTCCATAATAAACACTTATTTTGAGAAAAAAAATATATTTTTTTTAAAATGGTGTTTGGTAAACTTTAAAAAGTGCTTTTAAAAAGAAACAGAAATAGTTTTTTTGCTTCTGAGAAGAAGCAAAAATTTTCTGCTTTTAAAAAAAAAACAGAAGTAGAAGCGAAAATTATTTTATTATGACAAAAATATCCCTATCACTCGCACACTCTCTCTCAAACACATATATATCCGTTATTAATTAATTAACATATCTTATAAATTTGATTAAAATTTGATTTCAAAACTTTCATAATTCTTTATTTTATTTTATGATTTATATATTATTATTATTATTATTTCATTTTCACTTTCACTTTGGTTAAAATTAATTTGAAAATATCATTGATGATGATGAGCGAAGAAATATATAACTTTTTTTAATTATTGTTAATGATAACAAATGACAAATAAATTATGTTACAAGATTAAATGATATTTTGATAGTATTTGTAATTTTTTTTTTGAATATTTAATTTTAAATAACTAATTCATGAAAAATGACATATTTGTTACTATGTATTGTACATTTATGAATATGACGATTGCTTATTCTTTTTTGTTTGATGTTATTAATTAATAGTTAAATTATTTAAGCAATATATAATTATTTAATATTTTTAATGAATTTATGTATATAAATATTGATTGAAAATTATAGAGTATGTACTTTTTAATTAAATAAAAATAAAATTTTAATTATAAATATTATAATAGATATTTAAATAAATTTCTATATAAATTAATTTTAATAATAAAAGTCTATTAATACATGTCCTTTTTGATCTTTTGTTTTAAAAAATAATTCTTGAAAAAGATTATCCAAACACAATCTGTTTATGAAAAATATTTTTAAAATGAATTTATTAAACATAAATTACTTTTTTTAAAAAGCACTTTTCTAAAAAACTAATTTTAAAAAGTAATTTTCAAATAAGCAGTCTTCCAACAGCAAAAATTCCAAACGGGCTCTTAATATACCGTAGATGTGGATAGATGTAGATGCAAAAATAAGAATATAAATGATTAAAAATATTACAAATAATTTTAAAATAATATTTTCTATTACCAAGCAAACAAAAAAGTCAAATTTTACAAATATTTAATTAGAAAGAAAGATGTGAACAAAAAGAGAGTACAAGGAAAAGAAAAGAAGAGTTACGTACGGAGCAGAGGAGAGAAGCAAAATAGAAATCCAAATGAGTAATAGCTGGTATGGAGTTTTTAGAAATTGATCTCACTTCTCTTTAAAACTTGCCCCGATCCGTCTCTTCTCAAATCTCAGTTTCATGACCCTAATTTTCTTGAAATTGATCCGTTGTTGAGGTGAATTGTCATTTCAATAATTCAGAAGATTCTAAAACCCTTTCAGGTACGTTTTATTTTGTTGCTTAAATTCATTTGGGTTTCTCTATTTCTTTTCATTTTTTGTTTCCATGCTTATTCATTTTTGTCTTCCTGCAAGTTGGGTGTTATAAATTTTGCTATCTTTTGTGTTTTTGTTATTTCCAGAAAAAGAGTTAGCTCTATATTGCTTGTACGTATGTATTTTTAGCAAAGCATTAGCAAAAAGTCTTGCCGTTTTTACTAATTCTATGCATCTGTTCAATCAAGAAAAGATTTTGATTTCTGTAACCTGTTATTATGATAAAAAGGTGGCTTAGCATAGCTATTCGTAGTTATGAATAATTCAAAGTTAACCAGAAAATACTGACTTCTTTATCAAATATTGGTGTTGCTGTTAAATATTGATAATCAGGTGCAAGTTTTAATTGACTGGAGTTCAGCTAATCGGAAAAAAATGGGAGTACCAGCATTTTATAGGTGGTTGGCCGATCGATACCCGCTCTCAATTGTGGACGTGGTAGAGGAAGAGCCTAAAGAGGACATTGATGGGTTGAATGTTATGGTGGATGTTTCAAAGCCAAACCCTAATGGCCTGGAATTTGATAACTTGTACTTGGACATGAATGGTATCATTCATCCTTGTTTTCATCCTGAGGGAAAGGTGAACGGGTGTTTCTTTTTGAAAGTCTCCTATGAATTTATTTGGTATTTGATTTACCTAATTCATTTAAGCTCATGCACAATGCATGCGAGATTTTTTTTATACAATTATTTAGCAAATAGTTTGTTAGCACTTATATAATCCCCTCGTTTCAATTTGCTTGTCTTACTTTTCTTTTTAGTCAGTTTTAAAAAGAATGCCTCTTACCTTTTTTGGGAACTCTTTAATTCTATCTTTTCACACGGCATATTTAAATTCACAAGATTAAAGGACATTTTTGTACATTTTACCTATCTTTTGTTTAAGGCCACAAGATTCAAAAGTTTTTACATTTTTCAAATCCGTGCTAAATTTTGACTAATTGAAATGGAGGGAGTGCTTTCTTTGTTAAAAGGATGTTATTCTTTTGTGATTGTACGCTAGACAGTTTCTAGGGGAACATGCGTGCATCATGATATGCATTTGGATAGGTAATTTTTTCAACCTAGTCATAGTTTCTAATGGAGAATGATGAGTGGCTGTGAAGCTTGCATTGGGGGAGATTGACCTCCTCTGAGTTGGATAGTATTATTAATAATGGGAAGAAAATTCCCGCATACAAGAGTTGTACCAAAAGTAGAGAAGCTATATCAAAACATGATTCTCTACAAAGACCACCCAATCTTCTATACAAATAGAAATATTCAGGGTGCACCAAAAGCAATTAGAGAAAGTAGGCTATTCCTTAGATGTGCAAAATCATATTTGATTCCCTCAAAAGTTATCCCATTTCTTTTACTTCATAGGTCTACATGGGGCTATTGGAGCAAACTTCTATGCCTTTTGTCTTCTATGTTGTATTCCCGCCCAATTGTGCAACACATCTTTAACTGTACTTGGCATCACTTATTGTACACCAAAATAATTCAATACCCTCTCCACAACCTCTATGCCACTTCACAATGTACCAAGAGATGATCAACTTCTTCACCCGTTCATTTGCACATGTAACACCAACTAACATAAGTGATATTTCTCTTTCTCAAATTCTTTGCTGTCATAATCACTCCCATCGCTGCTAACCATGTTAAAAAGCACACATTTCTAGGCATCTCGATAATCTAGATCGGTAAATGTGGAAAATATGTCTCCTCTATCATAAGCAAGCTCTGGCAGAGATTTTTGATAGTGAACAAACCAGAGCTCCTCAATGTACACCTCCACGTCCATAAGGGTTGAACCTAAATTGAGCCTGAATTAGCTCTAGCAACCTTTGAAACTCTTCCATTTCACAGTCTTGTATTTTTCTCCTGCATGCGAGGTCCCAAAGTACTCCCCCTTCATTCTCGCTATGAATTTGGTAGACCAAGGACTCCTTTTGATTTGAAATACTGTACATATTAGGAAGGATATTTTCAGTATATTCTGTCCACACCGCTTATGGTTCCACAAACTAATCCTTCTTCTCCTGTACCTAGGCCTAAAAGATATGTACCTAGGCCTAAAAGATATGTGATCACTGAAGCCTTTTACTCTTTTCATTATGCTTCACCACATACTACAACCAAATGGAACAATACTTTAGTCCTCCACCCTCCTTCCATTGTGCCATATTTCTCTACTACCACTTCCCTCTAAAAAATGTTTTTCTGTATCCCAATTATCCATAATCACTTTCCGATTAATTCCTTGTTAAACACCTTAAGATCTTTCACCCCTAGAAACCCCTCACTCTTCTTTGGAGTTTTGATGGCCTCCCAATTCACCAAATGAATCTTTCTAGTACTACCCCTCGTATCCCATAAGAAGTTTCTTTGGTGTCCTTCTAATTTTTCTTTGACTTTTGTTGGTGCTTGCAACAAAGACAAGATAGGAATACTCGATAAGGTTCTTTTTATGAGTACTTCCTTTCCACCCTTCCACAAGTACCGCTTTTGCCAACCTGTGTTAGTCTTTTTTCAACCCTTTCAATATTCCACACTACAAGGTCCTTATGCATCGTTCCCAAAGGCAAACCTAAGTAGTAGGAAGAGAGCCCATAGGGCAGTTGAACACTTGTGCTAGCTCTTCAAAGTTATCCATCTCGCCCACGGGGTAAATCTCACACTTTTTGAGATTGATCTTGAGCCCTGAGACAAGCTGGACTACCCCAAAACCTTCTTTAAATATGTCAGCTAACCCAAAATCTGCATCACAAAAACTAGCCGTAAAGAGTAAATGCGTGACCCTTATGCTACTTTTTTGGTCGAAGGCGTCAAACCCCTCAAATATCAACCACCCACTGCCTTATCCTTTATCTTACTTAGAGCTCAGAGCTTTCATGACAAGGATGAAAAGCATTGGGGATAGAGGGTCCCTTTGTCTGCGACCCCTCGAGCTCTCGAAGACGCCACAAGGATTACCATTAACAAGAGCAAAGAATTTGACGGTGGAAACACACACCTTGATCCATTTTCTCCATCTTTCCCCAAACCCCATCTTCACTATAATAAAATCCTGGAACTCTCGATTAACGTGATCAAAAGCTTTCTCGAGTTCCATCCTATAGCGGATGCCTGGTTCTTCTTTCTTCGAAAGTCCACAAGTTCATTTGCCACCAAAGCTGCATCTAAAATCTGTCGACCTTCCACAAACACATTTTGAGAGGTAGAAACAGTCTCATATCAATGGCGAGGCAGTGTCGCCATATGCCTCCATGGCGATGTGACCTGCGAAAGGCGACGCCTTTTTATTCTTTTTAAAATTAGGGTTTTAAGGATAAAAGATAATTTTAGGGCTTTTATTTACATTTTGCTTTGACTGCTACCATTGAGAGGTGACTGCAAGTACGACTGATTCCGACAACTTTGGCATGCAGCGACTGGTAAGTCGTTTCGCTGTTCTTTTTTCATTTTCTATTTTCTTCTTATTTTCTCAACTGGTCAGTCCTCATAGTCTATTGATTTCTTCTTGATTTTTATTCTCTTCTAATTCTTCCTTTGATTTTCTCTTTTGTTTTTCTTCTTCTTCTTCTTCCTTTGTTTTCTTTTTACAAAGAGTAAAAAATAGTATCTACTATCGATTTTTAATTTTTTCTTGAAATATTTGCTTATATATTATTGCTATTGAGATTTTGATTATTTATATATGCAATTAAATATTTTAATTTTTTGGTATTAATTGTCGCGGCACTGTTCGGGGTTGGGGACGAGGGGGAGTAGGGCTAGGTGGGACAAGGGTGTTTCTAGGTTGAGAATTGGGTCCTAAGTCTATAGAGCTGGTAAAGATTCTTAGAAAAAGGAGGGTTAGTATAGCGTGTGTCGAGGAAACTAAATGGGTAGGCACTAAGGTGAGAGATGTGGATGGATATAAGTTGTGGTACTCGGGTAGTGTGAGGCATAGGAATGGGGTAGGTATCTTAGTGGGTGTCGAACTTAGGGAGCAGGTGGTGGAGGTTAAGAGAGTCATTGATAGGTTGATGTCTATTAAGTTGGTCATTGGAGGGTCTTCGGTGAACGTTATTAGTGCCTATGCTCCGCAAGTAGGTTTGGATGAAGAGGAGAAGAAGGGCTTTTGGGAGGTTGTGGATGAGGTGGTGAGGGGCGTTCCGAGCTCTGAGAAGTTTTTTGTGGGTGGAGATTTCAATGGGCATATTGGGTTTTTGTCGAGAGGCTATGATGATGTGCATGGCGGTTTCAGTTTTGAGGAGAGGAATGAAGGAGAAGCTTCTCTGTTGGATTTTTCTAGGGCTTTTGGGTTGTGGATAGCGAATTCGAGCTTTCCGAAGAAGGAGGAGCACCTTATTACTTTTCGTAGTTCGGTGGCCAAGACTCAGATTGACTTTTTGCTCTTTAGGAACTTTTTGCTCTTTAGGAAGGGTGATAGAGCGCTATATAAGGACTGTAAAGTCATACCTAGCGAGAATCTTTGTAATGGACCTTGTAATCAATCAAGGCAGAAAGAAAAGAAGTGTTGAGGCTCGATCTAAGATTAAGTAGGGTAGCTTGACTTTGGCTAGTGCTTTGGAGTTGGGGGAGAAGTTAAAGAGTAGGGGGTTTTGGGAGGGTAGAGGGGATGTGGATTGTTTGTGGGAGACGACTGGCAGTTGCATTAGGGAGACCACTGGAGAGGTGCTGGGTATATCGAGAGGTCGATCTGGCACTCATCGAGGGGGCTAGTGGTGGAACGAAGAGGTTAAGAGGAAGGTGGAGTTGAAGAAGGTGGCTTATGCCAAGTTGGTTGAGTGCTAGGATGATAAGGAGAGACAGACGAATAAAGGGGAGTATAAGGTAGCTAGAAGAGAGGCTAAGTTAGCGGTAACGGCGGCTAAGTCAGCAGCTTTTGAGAGCTTGTATGCGGCTTTAGAGGAGAAAGGCGGGAATAAGAAGTTAGTTAGGCGTGCCAAGGCCAGAGAGCAGAGGGCTCGTGACCTTAGCCAAGTGAAGTGTATCAAGGGAGAAGATGGTAAGTGTTGGTTGAGGATGCCCTCATTAGGAAGAGGTGGCAATCATATTTTCATAAACTTTTGAACGACGAGGGGGACAAAGGTATTGTGTTGGGGGACTTGGAGAAATCTGAGGAGTGTCGCGATTATGGTTATTGTAGGTGAATCGAGGTTGAGGAGGTCAAGGAGGCTATTCGTAGGATGCGTCGGGGTAGGGCAACGAGGCCTGACGAGATTCCAGAAGATTTTTGGAAGTGCACCGCCGGGGCAGGTTTGGAGTGGTTGGCAAGGTTGTTTAACATCATTTTTAGGACGGCGAGGATGCCTGAAGCTTGGAGGTGGAGTACGATGATTCCATTATATAAGAACAAGGGAGATATCCAGAGTTGCAACAACTATAGAGATATTAAGCTGTTAAGTCATACTATGAAGGTTTGGGAAAGGGTGGTTGAGTTGCGGCTGAGAAGGATCGTGACTATCTCTGAGAATCAGTTCGGTTTCAAGCCTGGTCGCTCGACTACGGAGGCCATTCATCTTGTGAGGATATTAGTGGAGCAGTTTTGGGAGAGAAAGAAGGATTTACACATGGTGTTTATTGATCTGGAGAAGGCATATGACAGAGTATCCAGGGAGGTTCTATGGAGGTACTTGGAGGTTAGAGGGTTGCCCGTGGCGTACACTAGGTCGATTCAGGACATGTATGATGGCGCGAAGACTCGTGTGAGGACGGTAGGTGGAGATTCGGAGCCTTTTTTGGTTTTGATAGGTTAGCACCAGGGATCCACTCTTAGCCCTTTTTTATTTGCTTTGGTCATGGATGTTTTGACGTAACATATTCAAGGGGACCCTTGGTGTATGTTATTTCCCGATGACGTGGTTCTGATTGATGAGACTCGGGGAGGAGTCAATGATAAGTTGGAGATTTGGAGATAGATTCTGGAGTCTAAATGATTTCGGTTGAGCAGGACTAAGACGGAGTACTTGGAGTGTAAGTTTAGTGATGTGTGGCTGACGTGGTTGTGAAGCTGGACTCTCAGGCCATTCAGAAGAGGAAGAGTTTCAAGTATCTGGGGTCTATGATTTAGGGCAATGGTGAGATTGATGAGGATGTCACATATCGTATTGGGGCAGGGTGGTTGAAATGGAGGCTCACTTCGGGAGTTTTATGTGATAAGAAGGAACCCTTGAAGCTTAAAGGTAAGTTTCAATGCTTGCACATATGAAAGTGAGAGGTTCCAACTGTAATGGAAGATCCATTGCGGATAACCGATAATGTTTGATATAACCAATAATGTTTGCAGGGCAGATTGAGCAGCTTAAAGTAAATGATTAATGTGAAAGATACAGTGGGGAAAAGTTGGAACTGAAATAAGACGAGACAGGATCTTAGATGAGATTCAGCAGCAAAGCTATAGTGAAACTTATCTTGATTCACATAAAGACAGAAATAGGATGGAGGAATTTAAGGCATTTACTTGGTGGGGTGGAAGACAAAATGCGGGAAATGAGGTTGAGATGGTTCGGATATGTGTTGGGGAGAAGCACAGATGCCCCAGTCCAGAGGGTGAGAGGTTGGCTATGGATGGATCAGGAGAGGTAGAGATAGACCAAAGAACTATTGGGGAGAGGTGATTAGACATGACATGGCGTAGTTGCAGCTTATCAAGGACATGACCATGACCTTAGATGGGAAATTGTGGAGGACACGAATCAGAGTTGAAGGTTAGTAGGTTGGAGTGCGTCCTTGCTAGTAGGTAGGAGTGCGTCCTTACTAGTAGGTAGAGTGCATTGTCTTGTTTCCGTTACTATTATCTTAAGACTACTCGTGTAGTTTCTTGCTCTTCGATTTATGGTATTATCTAGTGTTTCAAGTAGTTCGATTGTAGTATTATATTGTTGTAGTATTGTTCTGCGACTATCTATTGTTATAGTTTACTATCTATTATGTTGTGTACATCCATTACGCCTTTTTATGGTGTCTTTTGTTATGAGCCAGGGGTCTATCAGAAACAACCTCTATCTCACCCCTGAGGTAAAGGTAAGGTCAAGGTACACCCTACCCTTTCCAGACCCCACTCTGTGGGAGTACAATGGGTATATTGTTGTTGTTGTACTTGGTCATTTTACTGTGGTAGCTGTAAACCAATATCTTTTGACATATTGGCTACCTATGAGGCACTTAATCCAAAAGTAGTTTTTGATGAATGTAATCAAGGATGTGTAGGATGATGAAGAATCACGTCATTTCATGCTAGGCATTGACAACTGAGATTTGAAATATGAAATATCAAAAAAATGCAAAATGTCCAATCAAATTACTTTATAGTTGGTCATTACTACCTTCAAATCTAGAGTTCACTACCTTAGTAGACATTATCTGGTCCCAAATAGGATTTTGACAATTTGTTGCAATTACTAAGTATATCTCCCCCTTTCTCTACTGTTTGTTCCTTTATTTGGGCACTACTTTTGTATCAAGGTTTTTCTCCACCTTGCAGTGTGCACCAGCATCTTATGATGACGTATTCAAATCAATTTTTGACTACATTGACCATCTTTTCTCATTAATCCGTCCAAGAAAACTCCTCTATATGGCTATTGGTAAGTTGTGTCTGATGATGTTTTATATCTTTACAGCTTCGATCTTTAAAGTGCTAACTTCATTATGTATTTCTTAGATGGAGTGGCTCCTAGAGCTAAGATGAATCAGCAGAGAACCAGGCGTTTCAGAGCTGCTAAAGATGCTGCTGAATCTGTATAACTTTTCCTTTATCTATGTGGTTTAACATTGTAAATGCATGCATGTCGTTCAATTTTATATGACATGCATCTCATTCAATTTTTTTGACAGGAAGCTGAAGAAAAAAGGCTGAGAGATGAGTTTGAGATGGAGGCTGCTATTTTAATGCCTGCAGGAAAGCCTGAGACATCTGATTCAAATGTTATTACTCCGGGTACTCCATTTATGGCAGTACTATCAGTAGCTCTTCAGTATTATGTACAGTCGAGGTTGAATAAAAATGCTGGCTGGCGGTCTACCAAGGTTGTTCTAGTATATTACTAAAGTTATCTTGCTTTATTATGATATTTTATGATCGGAGGATTCCTTTACCGGAGTAATCCTTTCTGGTTCTTTTAGAATACAATTCTGATTTTCAGGATACCCTGTCTCTCCTAACTTGTTTACTGGGCTGCATTGGGTGATTATTTGAAGGTTATCCTTTCTGATGCTAATGTTCCTGGTGAGGGTGAACACAAAATTATGTCCTACATCCGCTTGCAGCGTAACCTTCCTGGCTTCAACCCAAATACCCGCCATTGTCTATATGGTCTAGTGAGTGAAAGAGTTACATTATTGTTTGATATCCTTTCCATTTTTCTTGATACAAGAATTTGATATGTTTTTGATAGAATCTTGGTTCATCCTTGCTAGTTTGCTTTCAACCAGTTTTGCCTCATTTTCTTTTTGAGTTTGTCTTGATCATCTGACGTCTTAATTTCTTCGTAATTATTGAATGTACTTTGTATAGGATGCGGATCTTATTATGCTGTCTCTTGCTACTCATGAAATCCACTTTTCCATATTGAGGGAGGTCAGTAGCTGCTACTACCCAGTGGCAGTGCATTCAAATTAATTTGTTTTCAAAAACTGAGTCTGATCTTCTGTACAGGTTATTACTCCACCAGGTCAGCAGGAAAAGTGTTTTGCCTGTGGTCAGGTTGGACATCTTGCAGCAGGTTGTCGTGGTACAAATGGAAACCAAGGCGAAGATGGAAAGGCTGCGCATGACACACCTATTCACAAGAAGAAATATCAGGTCCAAAAATTGATGCCTGTGCTTTAGTTTCCAGTTTGAAATATCGTATCATCTAATACTTGGTCCATCTTGTTAACACATCTTTGTCTCATTTACAGTTTCTCAACATCTGGGTGCTGCGAGAGTATTTGCAATATGATTTAGAGATTTACAACCCCCCATTTCAGATAGACTTTGAAAGGGTTGTAGATGATTTTGTTTTTTTGTGTTTTTTTGTTGGAAACGATTTTCTTCCTCATATGCCAACACTGGAGATTCGAGAGGTATGCAGTTATCCTGATATAAGCCTTTTCTTCCAGGTTAAATTTCTGGTAATAATGAGCTTTCTCTTTTAGGATATTGTACTCTGATTGTTAAATTTCTGGTTATAATGAGCTTTTCCTCTATGGATACTGTACTCTGATTGTTAATCTTGGGGATGTTAAAATTCTCTGTCGCATAACATTGCAACTGTTATTCGTCCTTTTTTCCAAGTGCGATGCTGCCAATCTACTTATTCGGTTAATGTTTCCTTAATCCTGTTAACTTTTCCAGGGTGCCATCAATCTGCTGATGTTCATCTATAGAAGGGACTTTACGACAATGGGTGGCTATCTTACAGATGCGGGTGAGGTAATTTACTTTTTGACAATGCAACACTTCAAATTTCTCACCAGGACTGAAGTTATATGTGATGTAGTGCAGTGTGCTTGTATACTATAGATGTTTTCATTGTTCAGTCAGATGATCATTTTCTTGATATACCTACTTTCCTAGTGCAAGTACCGTTTGATAGTGTGATTATTTCAGATAATTTAGTTCATTTTATTTTTTGAAGGTTATGAGTCCGAACCCTTTGCATAGCCTATATTGGTAGTATGTTATTTCTCTGCTTTGTGAAATGTCCTTGGCTAACTGGCTAAAGTAATGCCCGGGGAAAAGGAACTTTGGTTAATTTAGGGGCTATCAAGACTTTTGGAGATCCACTTGACCTTTTTATTTGCAAGAGCATGTGGTAATGCTCAAATTTTAGACCTTCGTCTTTCTTGTTCTCAATCTTCTTTTCACTGTGGTGGTAAAGCGGAAATTTGTTTGATATTCCAAGAGATTATATCATCCACTCTGAGTTTATAGTAATGGAAGATCGAGCTCAGTGTGCTAAAGTGTTTGTTGAAGTTGAACTTTAAGATTTGCATCTATGGAAGATAACTGTTTGTATTAAGTCAAAGTCAGTGACCTTTTTTTTTTGGATCACCGTGCTGTCCGGGCCAGCTTGCGAGCACCTCAACCAATTCCATGGGATACCTGCCACCCGCCACCTCCCACCAGCAACAGGTATCAAGTAACTCTGTGAACCAAGGCTAAAACTGATCGGAAGAATGACCTAGTATTTGTCTCTGTTGCGAATTGAATTTGAGACCTCATGGTGCTCAACCCAACTTTATCGAACCAATAAGCCACACCCTTGGGTGCATTATAGTAATGTCTTGTCTATTCTCGTGCTCTACGTCTCTCTAGCTTAATTTTACACAATTGTAGATGAAACTATGTTTTTTAATTTATTTTTATCAATTGTTACTGTTTCTTTTTGGGATCAAGAATTGTATGTAAAACAACTAAAAGACATTACAGGAGAGCCAGGTAATATATCTGATAGTTCTTTTGTTTCATTTGCTTCTAAATATCACCACTTTGATTCAAGGAATTTGCTTCATTCTATGAGACATGGTTGCTTGAATTTTAGAGCTAATATATAACAAATTTTATTATGTAGTCATACAAGACACGACTAGCTTTGAGAGTGTTTCTTTTTCACTTTATATATAAGTTTGGTTTCTCTGTCCGCAATCCTATATTTTGGTTGAGTAATATGACCATACATTCACAGGTTTTTTTGGATAGAGTAGAACATTTTATTCAGGCGGCAGCAGTGTATGAAGATCAAATCTTTCAAAAGAGAGCTCGGATACAGCAGGTGATCTTTTCAATTCCTTTTTGAAAATTGTCGCTCAGACCATGACACAAAATTCAACGGAAAAGAGAAATTCTAGGCTGTTTCTGATTCTGAAACTATGCTTATAGTGCTATAAGATAATTATTTGTCAGGCATATTAAATATTGTTTTTCCTTCTTAGTTGCACTCCTTTTTATAAGAAATCCGGATTGCTTTTTATGAATTGTTTTACTGATTTTTTACAAGTCACTGCACCTTATTTATGCTGAATCTTGGATTGTACTTGCAGTTGACACTAGTTACTTTACCAAATTTCTGTGATGCTGTAGTCTGTTTTGTTTATTTGGCTCTAAAAGTTGCATATTTGGTAGAATAGCATGTTATTGTTCAACATGATGTATGGCTGCTTTGATCATCATTTTCTTGTTATTGTTATCCTGATCTATGTTGCTCAGATTCTTCATAGTCCTTGTCGCACCCCTATGACACGACATGGGTGTGATTCTGGGATTCACACCGGATTTGGTCAACTTACCTTGAGTGCTTCTACTACATATATGACTGGAAAGTACATATTGATCGAGTATTTGATTTGATTTTTGGGTTTTTATACACACACACACATACGTACATACATATATATTATACTAGATAGAGGAGCCCGTGCTAGCCCAAGCCCAATATATGTTACTTATCTGATCTAATTATGCGACACAAATGAAATTTGGAGTGTCAACCAATTAATTATTGTGATTCATTAATAGGGAGATTAACACCCAGAAAGTGTTAAATGCTGAAAGGACAGAAGAGCCAAGGATGGTGGAAGGAGAGAAACTTCAAGGAGCCTGTAAAGAGGTCTAGATGGATGTCGGGGGGATTTGAGTCGGACTATATGAAGGGCGATACCAGCGAGAATGGTATTTTCAGTAGGTGTGTGGTGGGGAGTTCCCCGGATTGCAATGAAATTCCTACCCAAACAATTTTCGAAAGTGGGCAAGTCAGACATGGATAGGCATCTACAATATCCAAGTCTTCGACATGAATGGTACCTAATTCTTGTTTGAATTCCAACAGGAAAGATATGCTGAACACATTCTAAGGGGAGAATGGAAGAAACAAGGCAAGAGCATCAAGCTGGACCGGTGGTCGCCAATGGCGGGGGCATTTCCATTGCAAACCAGGTTCAAACGTTTTGGATCTGAGTTTTAGGTCTCCCTCTACAACTCTGGTCTCCGGAAGTGATGATAGAAATTGGGGAGAAATGCGGTGGTTGGCTGGAGACGGAGGAGGAGATGGAACTCAAGAACCATCTGAGATGGGCCCGAATCAAAGGGCCCTATGGAGAAAATTCTGACGACAGTCGAAGTGAAAGACGGAGAATGGATTTTCACACTTTCGGTGTGGTTCGAAGCTCCGGCAAGGTACAGAAAAGTCAAAGAAGATGACACCAGTAGGTCGGATAAGACCTTTCGCAAAAATGGGGGAGAAAAGTCGGGTCAAATTGCAGAGGAGAAAGAAGCAAATCAGAGAGCTGGAAAAGTAGTAGTGATGGAAGAACCAGTGGACATTGATGTGAAGGGAGGTTTTTACACGAGGGATATAAACTACTCTCATCTGGCAGCAACCAGTAACCATAAGTGGGACCAAGGCCTTCTGAATTTTGGGCCACCAACTCATTTAAATAAAAGCGGGTCTTTTTCAAAGCCCAAACATTTAGCCCAGGGGAAAAACAAAAAACCCTTATCTGCAGAACCATTCACAGACACAATTAACTTTGACCTGAACAGAACTACTGAAGATAGAAGTTCTGCAAGTTTTAACCATGAAATTGAGATGATGAAGACAGATACGCACATGCAAGATGAACCTGACACTCTTGACTATTGCGAGTTCTGCCCAGGTGGAAACAAACTCAGAAATTGAGTCGCTGGTAATTGACGAAGGGAGAAGAAAAGCAACATAAAATCAAATAATTCCTCTTGAAGAGCCTTCTCCTCTTCAATCCGACTCCAGTAATTGTAGTGGGGAGGCAGAGGCAAGAGCGACCTCATGGGTTCAGAAGAACATCATTTGATTAAGCAAAGAATTTGGTGCAATGTTCGACGGGCTAGAAAAAGATGCCGAAATACTTTTCGAGAAACTCGACCAGAGAAGGGAAATACCTAAGACCAGCATCAACACTAATCAATTGTTCCCAAAAGAGGTTCAAAATTTGATATGTGATATAAAATACAAAGACGGGGAACCTAGAAGTGAATGGAGGAAAGGGAGGCCTCCAATTGGTGACCAATGGAAGTAAAAAATCATTTCTTGAAACAACAAACCCAGTATATTCCCACATAGTGGGGTCTGGGGAGGGTAGAATGTACGCAGTCCATACCACTACCTCCGAAGAAGTAGAGAGGCTGTTTCCGATAGATCCCTGGCTCAGGACACAATGACAGTAAACAAAATCGTCATTGAACATGAATAGTCTCTCTCCTACTTCTTAGGACTGTAGAACACTTTCCCGCTGACTTTTCCATCAGAATTCTCCACCGTTGTTCTCATCAACCCTAACTACAAACTTCTGTTGTAGTTTGCTGCCACTCCTTTCTTTTTCCTTTCTCTCTTTCTTTTGTCATGGGAGACAACGTGATTTTCTTCCATGCTGGTTTTAAGTCCTATGACATCTCAAAGTTCAGATCAAGTGCAGAAACCTGGTTTGAATGGACTGAACGTAGCAGACATCTGATGAGGAAAGCTACTGTTAGCATTAAAGTAATGAAATGGATAGTTCAGGTATTTATTACTGCCTCTAAGGAGCGTAAACAGACAGTTAGAAGATGGACAGTAAAGGACCATTTTGCAGAATTCTTTTGTACTCTTAAATACAATGAACATGGCAGGTACATTAGATTCATTGCTATACTGGGGGGCAGGAGGCCTGTTATTATAACACCTGAAGTTACATTAAATGCTGGTTGGGGGGGGGGGGGGGGGGGGGGGGCTCAGAAAATCATCAGGTTCATCAATGCCACAGATGAAGGGGAAGTTAATGCAGAAGCTGTAAGGCCACGCATTGAAGCCCCGTACATGGAAGCCTTCAAAACCAACAAGTGGGAGACGGAAGGAATGAAAAAGCCAGCGATCAAATCCTCAATCTCCAGAATAACCATTCCTGGAAGATCGGTGCCTTCAGAAGAGGATGTACTTGGAAGATGCATTGTTGGAAGCTTCTCGGGTCATGAAGCCCCAACTTTGATGACATTCGAAGATGGATCAGTAGCAATTGGAGCACCTTCTATGGAGTCAATGTTTATGGAATGAATGACGCTCACTTTCTTTTTGAAATGCCTTCCCGGAAGAAGGCAGAACATGTTCTAAAAGGAGAATGGAGCTGGAAGAAGCTAAAGATGAACCTACAATGGTGGTCTCCCACCTCTGGGTGCTGGCCAGATGGAATTGCTAGAATTTGGGTCTGGATTCGCCTTCTAGGGTTACCTGTGAACTTGTGGTCTCAAGCCACATTCCAACAAGTCGGTGACATAGGTGGCGGTTGGATTGAAACTGAAGAAGAAACCAATCTTAAGAACCATCTTTACTGGGGAAGAATCAAGGTCAGAGGAGATGGAAGTGCAGTCCCAAAAGAGATAGAGCTGGAATGTGATGGATTCATATACAAAATCCCCATCTGGTGCGAGATTCCGGCGACGGTAAGAAGAGGACAGCAGATCAACCATGAAAGAGGTGAAGGACCGATGGGTAATGAGGGTAACCTAACCTATATAGAAGAGAACAACTTTCCAACACTTCTCAGGCTGTGCAGGTCATAGGTCATGTGGGCACATCGAAAGATGGGGCTGATTTTAAAAATAAGTCATGTGATACACATGTGAGGCAGCTGGAGCAAGGTATTTCGACCCAATTTAAAAGAAGAGGTCAAAAATTGGGCCCAATCTCTTTTGACCCAATTGTACAAACCTGGCCCAAGCTCCACTTTTCAGAGCCCAGTAGTCAGATTGACTACTTTCTGGATATAGAAATTAACGCTAATATTGGCTTCAAGTCGAGTGGCATAACATCACTTACAGAAGGAACAGACTGTCATCGGGAGGAAGCTCTTGATCAGACATCTTCTTCCATGAGGGCTTCAATTACAGAAGAGGAAATCAAAATAGTTGAAATTCAGCGACATCAATCCTCCCAATCTACTCCAATTTCTGCTAAAACTTCAACCCCTTTGATACGACATGAGCTTTTAAACAATTTGCTTGCAGAGGTTCTGTCAACCTGCGACAGAATAAATTTGACAGAGGAGGACAATGGACAGTTGGTGAACACTAGTGGTGAATTGCCTCTTATAGTAATGGAAGATCCAAAGAGTGACTGCGCTGAAGTTCTTAATCAACTTTTACATACCGAATACGGAAATTGTGGGGAAATCTGGGAAGTTGAAGAAGCCGAACCAATTGTGGTTCAACATCAAGGTGATCATCAAGACAAATAAGTGGATACACCAATTTGGGTCCGTCAATATTTGATCAAATTACGCAAACTATTTGGAGTCGATTTCCAGGGACATAAAGAAGAAGCCATGGAACTTCTCATGCAGATTGATAGCAGTAGACAAGCTAGAAGAATGGAGTCAGAGAGTAATATCAGAAAAACAGATTCAAGGGGATACAAGAGCTGAAGGGACTGGTCTCTTTTGACGTTAAATTCAAAGATAGTGGAAGCAGGATCAGGGGGAAGGCTTTGACTTTAATTGATCAATGAAGATTAAATTAGTCACGTTGAATGTGAGGGGATTAAACAACATAGACAAGGAGAAGATTAGTGAAGAATTCTCTACTAGTGTGGGGTGCAGACATCATATGTTTGCAGGAAACTGAACTTGAGGGGGATGTAGAAGACATTGTTAAGCAAATTTGTGGAGGTAGATGGACAAGTTTCGCCTGTCTCGAGGCCAACGGAACTAGGGGTGGAATCATAATGATATGGGATAGAAGATAATGGAAAGGGGAAGTATTTCAGATTGGGGTTCATACTTTAACCTGTAAATTTGAAGGTCAGTTGCAGGATTTCAAATGCCATATCACAAGTGTATATGCTCCAAACTGTCACTTTGAAAGAAGGGAGATTTGGGAGGAAGTAAGTGCTGTGAGGGGCTTGATGGAGGGTCCATGGGCAATTTGCGGGGACTTCAATATAGTCAAATTTCCTACAGAAAAGAGGAATTGCAAGAGAAGGTCCATAGCTATGGTGGAATTCTCAGACTTGATAGAAGACATGAACCTTATTGATCTTCAACTGGAAGGTGATGCTTATACTTGGTATAGAGGGGACACATACACTATCGCCTCAAGAATTGACAGAATTCTAATATCCGAAGAGTGGGATGACAGTTTTAGCAATATCAGACAATCCCTTCTGCAGAGAGTAACGTCTGATCATGTCCCTGTTATACTGCAATGTGGAGATAGGGACCAACAAAAATCATACTTCAAGTTTGATAATTGGTGGCTGAACACTGATGGCTTTGTTAACAAAGTTAAAGAGTTGGGTGGACAACATTTGACTTTTCAGGAAAACCTGACTACATTTTTTCTTGTAAAATGAAAGCTTTGAAAGGAAAATTGAGGGAGTGGAGTAAAAGCAATCAAGGCAATCTGAAAGTACAGAAGTCAAACTTGCTTAATCAACTGGCAGTGTTCGACAAGATATTGGAAAGCAGAAATTTAACAAAGGAGGAATTGGTGGAGAAGGCATTCGTACTAATGAAGTATGAACTTTTGAAGAATGAAGAAGAGGCATGGAGGCAAAGATCAAGGGCCACTTGGTTGAACGAAGGAGACAAGAACACTAAGTTTTTTCACAAAACTGCAAATGCCCATAAAAGATGTAACAACATTGACCAATTAATGATCCGTGATGAATTAATATCAGAGCCACAGACTATCAAGAATGCGATTCTGGAATTTTACAAAGAACTCTACACGGAGACTGGAGAGTGGAGGCCTGGAAGCAACTTTGAAGATTGTCCCGCAAATTTGAAGGACAAGAAGTCCTGAGAAGTTTGAAAATGTGTGCCATGGTTAAGGCACCAGGCCCTGATGGATTCACAATGGGGTTCTTTATTAAATGTTGGGAGGTGCTCAAACAGGACATCATGGGGGTATTCCAAAATTTCCATTCTCATGCTTTCTTTGAAAGGAGTTTTAATGCAACTTACATTGCTTTGATTCCCAAGAAGAAAGGTGCAAAGGAGTTAAAGGACTACATGCCAATAAGTCCCATAGGAATCATCTACAAGATTATTGCAAAAGTACTTGCTGAGAGACTGAAAAAGGTAATGGAAAAGTTGATACAGATGACATTCATAAAAGGAAGACAAATAATGGATGCTATTCTTACAGCCAACGAAGCGGTGGACTCAAGACAGACGCAGAAGAAGCCTGTTGTTCTTTGTAAGCTAGATAAAGCGTATAAACGTGTAAATTGGAAGTTCTTACTTAGCATGTTACAACAAATGGGCTTTGGAGTGAAATGGATCAAGTGGATAAAATTTTGCATTTCTACTGTCAAATTCTCAGTCATCATTAATGGTTCCCCAGAAGTTTTTTTCCAAGCTCAAAGAGGTCTCAGGCAGGGTGATCCATTATCCTTTTTTTGTTCATAATTGCCATGGAAGGGCTAAACAACATGATCAAAACAACGAATCTTAATGGGTGGATTAAGGGCTTTGAGGTAGCCATGAATGGTCATTATAATCAGGAGATTACACATCTCCAATACGCTGATGACACCTTGATATTCTGTGATGCAGATGTGGAGCAATTGAGAATTCTAAGAATTATCTTAGTCCTTTTTGAAGGTATTTTTGGGCTACATATTAATCGGAGAAAGTCATCTTTTCCCAATTAATGAAGTAACACACATAGAGGCTTTGGCAATGATTCTAGGGGGAGAAGTAGGGGCTCTCCCTACTTAGTATCTTGGTATGCCATTGGGGGCAAAATTAAAATCTACAGGGATCTTGAACAATGTCATAGAGAAATGTGAGAAAAAGCTTTCAAGATGGAAGTGTCAATACTTGTCATTTGGTGTGAGACTCACTCTGATTAATTTTGTCCTAAATTCTATGCTGACTTATATGATGTCCCTTTTTCCCATTCCAGTGGGAGTCACTCAAAGACTAGACAACATTAGAAGGAAGTTTTTGTGGCAGGGCAATAAAGAAAAAAAGGTGTATAATCTAATAAAGTGGAAAGAAGTAATTCTAAGCAAGGTTCAAGGCGGACCGGGAATTAGAAATTTGAAGAATCACAACAAATCACTCAAATTGAAGTAGTTATGGAGATATTCTCAAGATCCTCAAAGCTTATGGAGCAAGGTGATCAAAGCTAAGTATGAAGTGGAAGATAACTGGATGACAAAGCCAGTTAACTTAGCTTATGGAAGCCTTTGGAGGTCTATCAGAGTACTATGGCAACACTTAAATGTAAAGTCTCTATCAAAGTACTGTTAGAATATAAGTAGAAATAGGAATATCATATAAAAATCTTACTTAGAAAAGGATTGTACTATAGTGTCTATAAATAGGGTTATAGGGTCTTAATGTAATTATGTAAACACAATTCAATAATATTTTTTCTCGATTATTTCTCACATGGTATCAAAGCATTGGTGCAAAATACACCACCACCAAGAGGATCGGAAAGCTCAGGCGACAACTCCCCGACCAAAACCACCGAAAAGTCACTTGCCACGCGCCCCCACACTCCTGTTGGAATTCCGACGATATCTGACCAGCTTTTGTTTTTTTAGTTTTAGCGAAGTTTCACAGATTTCAGTCGCCGAAACCTTAATTCTGGCGACTTTATTTTTTTCGGTGAATTTTAAGCAATTTTCAGAACTCTAATTCTATTTCTTGGTATTTTTAAGTCAAAATTTCCAAGATGTCTTTTGGATATGATGTTTTTGTCCCTAGAACTACTGGAATCGGAAGTTCAAGTCCTATGATCACTTCCAAACCATTAATGGGAAGTTCAAATTATTTAGCTTGGGCTTCCTCCGTTGAATTGTGGTGCAAAGGTCAAGCTGTCCAAGATTATTTAAAGATGAAGACAAGTACGGTAGATGAAAAGACAAAATCTAGCGCGGAAGATGCAAAAGCCAAAGAAATATGGGAGAAAGTTGATGCTCAATTATGTAGTCTCTTATGGCGATCTATTGATTCCAAGTTCATGTGCCCTTGTTTCGTCCATTCCAGACATGTTATCTAGTTTGGGAAAAGGCTCGTGCTTTATACACTAATGACATCTCGTTTTATAATGTGATATCTCGAATGACCAACTTGAAGAAACCGGGATTCAATATGTCTACTTACTTGGGATAAGTACAAGCAGTCATGGAAGAATTTGATACATTGATGCCCGTCACTGCGGATGTGGAAAAACAACAAGAGCACAGACATATATTGTTTTTAGTTTTTACACTTGCTGGATTTTCTATCGACCATGATTCAGTACGTGATAGATTTTAGCTAGACCTACGGTTCCTACAATTGATGAGTTATTCTCTCGTCTGCTTCATTTTGTCGTGCCTCCCAGTCACAAAGTAATTTCATCACCAACCGTTGACTCCTCTATTCTAGCATTTCAAACCATAGAAACACGAACATATCAACCTATGGAGAATCGGCGAGGAGGTGGTCGTTCTAGAAAATCTCGGTCAAAGTGTAGTTATTGTCATAAAGTTGGACACACTCAGGATTTATGCCATATTTTGCATGGTCCACCACCCAGTTATGATCCTATTATTGTAAAGGAATATAATGAGTTTCTTCGGAATTGAGCAAGTAAGCAGACATCTCCACAGCCTAATCGACCATCCAATAATGCTCATATTGCCTAGACAAAATATGATAAGTTCCTTGAGTATCGAGCAAGTAAGCAGGCATCTCCACAAGCAGCCTCAGCTGCCCAACCTGATACTTCTGTTGCTGGTAATCCTTTTGCTTGTGTTTCACAGTCTAGTACTCGTAGATCATGGGTCGTGGACTCAGGTGCTTCTGGTCATATTTCTGGTAACAAATTACTTCTGTCTGTTATTGTTTATTTACAATCTCTTCCTGCTATTACTTTAGCCATTGGGATCTGAACACAATCAAAAGGAGTTGGACAAGCCAAACCCCTATCTTCTGTCACTCTAGACTCTGTTCTTTATGTCCCTGATTGTCCTTTTAATCTTGCATCTGTTGGTCGTTTGAAACATGCCTTTCATTATAGCATAACCTCTTTTGATGATTCTTTTCTAATGAAGGACCGCAGTAACCTTTACCATCTTACCTCCTCAAATTCCTTCACAACATGCTCCGTTACAAACCCTCCAGACCAAATTCACAAATGTTTAGGACATCCGAGTCTATCAAAGCTACAAAAAATGGTGCCTAGTTTGTCTAGTTTATCCACATTATATTGTGAGTCATGTCAACTTGGGAAACACACTTGTGCTACTTTTTCACGTAGTATTGAGAGTCGTTCAGAGTCTATTTTCTCATTAGTTCATTCTGATGTTTGGGGTCCTAGTAGAGGCAGTTCACCTTAGGTTTTCGTTATTTTGTTAGTTTCATTGATGATTTTCAATATGTACTTGGGTTTTCTTAATGAAAGGTTGTTCTGAGATATTTTCTATATTCACAAGTTTTTGTGCTGAAATGCAAACTCAATTTGGTGTTTCTATTTTTACTTTTCGTAGTGATAATGCCTTAGAATACTTATCCTCCCAGTTTTGGGAGAAATCATCAAGGAATTATTCACCAGACATCTTGTCCTTACACCCCTCAGCAGAACGGTATAGCAGAAAGAAAAAATAGACATCTTCTTGAGACTGTTCGCACTCTTCTCATTGAATCCAATGTTCCGCTGCTTTTTTGGGGCGGTGCAGTCCTCACATCTTGCTATCTAATTAATAGAATGCCATCGTCTTCCATTCAGAATCTGGTTCCCCTTCTATATTGTTTCCATAGTGACATCTCTATTCTATCCGTGTCTTTGGGAGCACATGCTTTGTTCATAGCTTAGCCTCGGGAAAAGATAAATTAACCCCTCGTGCTCTTAAGTGTGTCTTCCTTGGTTACTCTCGAGTTTAAAAAGGGTATCATTGTTATTCACCCGATCTTCGCCGATACTTTATGTTCGCCGATGTCATCTCTTTTGAATCTTAACCTTACTATACATCTTCTGATCATCCTGATATCTCTGAAATTTTACCCGTGTCTCCAGTTTTACTCGCACCATCCTTGGTCTTACTCGTATCTCCAGACTTACTTGAACCAACCTTTGAGGAATCAACAATTACTTTTACGTCTCCAACTGCAGTGCCACCATTTCTGACTTATCATCGTCGTCCGCGTCCACCATTAGTCTCAGATGATTCATGTCATGCGTCGGACGCTGCTCCTATTGCGGACTTGCTTTTTCCTAGCCCATCAATTCCACTTCAAAAAGGTATGCGTTCCATTCGTAATGCTAACCCACATTATACTTTCTTGAGTTATCATCGTTTATCATCACCCCATTATGCTTTCATATCATCTTTGTCCTCTATTTTCATTCCTAAGACTATAGGTAAAGCATTTTCTCATTCAAGATGGAAACAGACTATGATAGTTGAGATGTCTGCTTTACACGCGAGTGGTATTTGGGAGCTTGTTTTCCTTACTGCAGGTAAATCTACTGTTGGTTGCCGTTGGGTCTATGCAATCAAAGTTGGTCTAGACGGTTAGGTTGATCGACTTAAGGCTGGCTTTGTTGCCAAAGGATACACACAAATATTTGGGCTTGATTATAGTGACACTTTCTCTCCAGTGACTAAAAATAGCATCTGTCCATCTTTTCCTATCCATTGCTGTCGTTTGTCATTGGCCTCTTTATCAGTTGGATATTAAGAATGCTTTTCTGCATAGTGATCTTGAGGAAGAAGTCTATATAGAGCAATTACCTGGTTTTGTTGCTTAGGGGAGTCTGGTAGCCTTGTATGTCGATTGCGCAGGTCACTCTATGGTCTGAAATAGTCCTCTCGAGCTTGGTTTGGAAAGTTTAGCACAGTAATTCAGCAGTTTGGCATGATTCGTAGTGGAGTCGATCACTCGTTGTTTAATCGACATTCTCAACCAAATCTGTGTATTTATTTGGTGGTTTATGTTGATGATATCGATATCACTGGCAATGATGAAGATGGTATCACTAAATTGAAGCAATATCTCTTTCAACATTTGCATACTAAAGATCTCGGCAGACTGAAATATTTTCTAGGCATTGAGGTTGCTCAGTCCAGATCAGGTATTGTTATTTCTCAACACAAGTATGCTTAAGAGATTCTTAAGGAGACAGGACTGATGGGATGTAGACCCATTGACACTCCTATGGATCCAAATGCTAAACTTCTGCTAGGACAGGGGAAGCCACTCAGTGATCCTGAAAGGTATAGGCGGTTAGTTGGAAAGTTGAATTATTACACCATGATTAGACCTGACATATCCTTTCCTATGAGTGTTGTAAGTCAATTTATAACTCCCCCCCGGGATAGTCATTTGGATGCAGTTCGTATTCTGCGATATATAAAGTCAACTCCAGATAAAGGACTACTTTTTGAGGATCGAGGTCACGAGCATATCATTGGATACACAGATGCTGATTGGGCAGGATCACCCTCTGATAGACGTTCTACCTTCGGATATTGTGTTTTAGTAGGAGGTAATTTGGTGTCTTGGAAGAGTAAGAAACAGAGTGTGGTTGCTCGGTCTAGAGTGGAAGCAGAATATCGAGCAATGACTGTAGCAACTTGTGATGTAGTTTGGATCATACAATTGCTGAGAAAACTAAAATTTGGAGAAACCGGGATGATGGAACTTGTGTTTGATAATCAACCAGCCCTTTATATCGTATCGAATCCCGTGTTTCATAAGAGGACTAAACACATAGAGATTGATTGTCACTTTATAAGAAAAAAAAATACTCTCAGGTGATATTGTTACAAAATTTGTGAAGTCAAGTGATTTACTTGCAGATATCTTCACCACGTCCCTCACCGGTCCTTGTATTAATTACATTTGTGCTAGGTACATATGACTTGTATGCACCAGCTTGAGGGGGAGTGTTAGAATATGAGTAGAAATAGAAATAGTATATAAAAATTCTACTTGGAAAAGGATTGTGGCACTAATTTTTTATGTCTTTAAAATAGCCCTAAATGCTGATGAATACAACAGTACTAATTGTCAAAAAACTTCTTGTGATTTATAGTGCTTTTTATATAATTTTTACATAATACATGTTATTCCCTCATTTATGTGGCACTAATTTTTTATGTCTTTAAAATATTTTAAGTTGTTAATTATTGTAATTTATAATAGTTTTTACGTCCTTTTCAAAGAATATATGTTACTCCATATATCTCAATTTATGTAGCACTGATAGAATTTTGAGAGTCAATCCAATTTTTTTATGTCTTTTAAATATTTATCGTTGTTAAATATTATAATTTATAATATTTTCTTAATTTATAAATATATAACAGATTTAGAAAAGTAAGACGAACATAAAAAAACTGAGAAAATACTAAGTAGCAACTATAGTACACGCATATAAATCTGCAATGAAGAACATCACATGGACCCCACATGTTATACTATAAAATCAGCACAAATAGTAGGTCTGGGACCCATGCTCAGAATGACATAATCTATACAAAATGGCAAGGGTGAGATAGTTGAGTCAGGAAAACATTATTAAAGGTGCTACAGTACTACTTTTTTTTTTAATTTTTGGTGAAACTGGTGACTTTCTATATATTTATAACTGATTCATTACATAGTAGTCAGGGAACACTGGTCCCTATTTACAGCAAAAGAAACTCTAAGAACCTGCAGCTATTCTTAACACCTAGATGGAGTCTAGTACATCCAGAGTTTCTACAGTTGCTACAGAGTAAGATAGTTCACGCCAAAGACAAGATGCAGTTCATTTTTATATGTTGAACTGTGTTGCTCCTATTCTCTAAACACCTTGAGTTCCTTTCTTTCCAAACAGTCCACCAAATGGATGCAGGTATCATTCTCCATCTTTCTCCGTCTCCTGTCTCCCTTCCTGCTTCTTCCCAGCTTGCCAAAGGTGATGCAATGTTGTCTGGCATAATCCAGGCGATCCCTCCGAGAGCCCAAAAAATCCTCCATACTTGTCCTGTTACCTTGCAATGGAGAAAGAGATGCTTTAATGTCTCAGCCGTTTCTCCACATGAGCAGCATTTGGGACATATGGTAATCCCCCTTTTTATCATATTCTCTTTAGTGAGACAGCTTCTCTGGCTAGAAAGCCAGACAAAACTAGATACTTAGAAAGGGATCTTGGTCTTCCAAATATGTTTCCAACCATCAATCTGGTGACAGCTAAAGTTCAACTCCTTATAGCCCCATATTCACTTTATAGTTCCCACTATTGTGCCCATTCCACCATAGTTTATCAACCCAATTCCCAATTATTTGGCAATCTTCTAAAGGTGATGTCCCATCCCTGATTTATCTAATGCTTGGCTACTGTTCTGTGTTGATGAACCACTAGATTGTAGATGTAAGGGAGCTTCTCTTTTAGGCTCTCGGTACCTAGTCACACATCTTCCCAGAAGTTGGTCCTGCTCCCTTCTGCAATTTTTATGGAACATTTGCTTTTTAGCAAAGTCCATAAATTTCTGATAGATCTCCATAGGCTTACTCCATAAGGAGTGCTCATCTCCTTAGTCATCCACTTATCCTCCTCATATTTTTCATTGATGGCTCTTCATAACATTTGGTCTTCTTTTGTGTTCTGCATAGCCATTTTAATTTTAAAACCTTGCTTTGCATTTTTAGATCCCTGATCTTCAGACCTCCTTTTTTCCTGGTCATTATTATTGCCTTCCATTGGACTAGTTAGAAACCCTTTTTTTCCTTATTACGTTGCCACAAAAAGGATCTTTGGATGCTGTCTAGTCTTTTGATGACACTAGCGGGAATGGGAGAAAAGGTTACATATGGGAAGGTAGGGCATCTAGCACTGAGTTGATGAGTGTCTCTTCCTCCTAGTGACAAATATTGACATTTCCACCTAGATAGCTTCTTTTCACACCTTTCTATAACATCATTCCAAATTTCCTCTAGAGTCATGCCTAGATAAGCAGTAGGCAAAGGCCCCCCATCCCCACCCAAGTATTGATGCTAAGAATTCCATGTCATGGACATCATTATAGGGTACAATATTATTCTTGCCTAACCAATTAAATTGCTCTATTATGATTTTTTCCTAGATTAGGTTACAATTTCATTAATCACAAGGCCAAAATCAGCCATATAAAAGCAGTATACCAGAAAGTAAAGAACCTACCACACGACATGGTTCTCTACAAAAGATACCCAATCCTCTATACAACCTAACACTACATGGGAGCACCAAAAATAAATAAAGGATCGGAAACTACTCCTCAACTGCCCAACAATCATTTCTACCCCTTCAGAAGCCCTCTTATTTCTCTCTGTCCAAACGATCCACATAAAAGCTAGAGGGGCATTCCAAGCTCTGCTGCTTCTAGTTTTCCTGCAAGCCGACATTTCCATCATAGATCTAGGCATCAATTAAGATAAACCAAACTAGCTAAACATATACCACGACAATCTCATGGTCTGGTTGCAATGTAATAGAAGATGATCAACTTCCTTACCCATCTCCTTGCATAAGTACACCAGTTAATGCATATGACCTTACTTTTCTTTAGGTTTTCAGCCGTCAAAATCACCCCTCTAGCAGCTAACTGTAAAGAATGGATCTTGGGCCTAATTCAACCTCAAAAGCTAGCTCATGAGGGGAGGATTGTCCAAGTCTATATAAGGAGACCAATTACCCATCCCTTTTCTGATGTGGGATACTTAACACTCCCTCGCATTAACACTCCCTCGCATGTCCAAGCCTCGTTAACTTGGTGAACAAAGATTGGGATGGGCCTGGCTCTGATGCCATGTAAAGAACTCAACCTCAAAAGCCAATTCATGAGGGGAGGATTGTCCAAGTCCATATAAGGAGACCAATTACCTATCTCTTTTACGATGTGGGATACTTAACACTAACCTTGAGAAAAACTCACCTTCCTCAGCATCTTAGGAATCCAAACCGACTTTACGGGGAAAGCCTTCCTTCACCAAATAAAGGACTGGATAGAAAAAACCCAATTACTCTTTAACTGCCACCCTATGGAAATAATTCGAATTGGCATCCCCCTCTTCTAACCACAATGCCCTAGATTTTTGTCTCCAGCTAATCTCTTTAGCCATCCCAAAAGCAGCTAACTCCCTATTTAAGCTCGCTTTTCTCTCTTTTGCTCTCTCCTCCAACTCCCTCCCCATTTCTAATCTTTCTAATTCCCCCACCTCATTTAAAATCTTCCTCATCTTCACCTCTACTCTCCCTAAAACTTTTCTGTTCCACACCCTTAAATCCACTTTAAGCATCTTCAGCTTTTTTCCAAGACGAAAGGATGATATCCCCTCCACGACATAGCTACTCCACCACGCCGCCACCTTCTCTCCAAAATTCGAGGCTTCCAGCCACATATTCTCAAATTTGAACAGTGATCTTGCCCTTACTCCATCTACTACCATCTAGCAAATGGGTGAATGGTCTGAGGTCAACCTCGGTAAAAAAACTTGAATCACACAACCTAGACTTGGGAGAAGATTCCCCTGATCTGGACCAAGTGAAATAAGCTCCTGTCAAAAGTAAATCAATAAGATAATGGTTAACAATAAACTCCGAAAATTCTTCCATGACCCTGGAAATAACCCTACAACCCACCCACCCTCTTCTCTGGAAACCTAATAGTATTAAAATCCCCCTAGCACCCAAGGAATGTCTCATCTCCCCAATCCCTCTCCTACTTCTTTCCAAAACATCTCCTTTGAGCCTTCCCCCATAGCCCCATTTCCAAAGTTTCTAAACTTCATACTAATTATAAACTCCCCCTTCAAAATCTCCACACATTCCAACTTGCCATCATCCCACATAACTAGTATACCACCCGCGATTCCCCGAGCTGGTAGGTAATCGTACTTCACCCATCTTCCTCCCCACACACTTCTCACTATTCCATCTGTCAAAGTCTCCATTTTAGCCTCTTATATACATATCAAGGTTGCCTTCCATTTTCGTCTCTTATATACATATCAAGTTGCCCTTATTCTCTAAATCCTACTTTTAGGATTGCCCTTCTGTTGGGGTTGTTCATCCCCTCATGTTCCAACTAATGATTTCACTATCCATCAACAAATACTTTCCTCAACCCCCCTTTTGAACCCCTGACATCCCTTGCTCATCTCTTTATTTCTCCTACCATACACCAACAACTTTCGCCTCCCTTCAAGCACCAAATTAGGATTGCTCTCCTCCTCCAGTCCGTTATTTTTCAACTCAATCCTCGCTCTGGCCTCTTGATCGATGGAATATAATTGATCAATAACTTTCCCCTCCATACCTTCAAAAGACACACCTAAGAACTTCCCGAAATTAGTGTACTTTTCTTCTGCTCATTTGGAAAAATTCCTTTCCCCCATAATATTTTTGGCTTCCACGGAGATGTTCCCATCAATATTCGCAGCTGAATTGAAAGAAGAGATAAATCTCCCACATAAGCCTCTTTGCCAGCACAAACCCGCCAAATCTCCCCTTATCCAAAACCCCACAAGTGCCAAGGGAAAATCTGCTACCAGATCAGTGCTGTGCAGGGGTGTTCTGGCCCTTTGTAATATACATTTATTGGCTGTATCCACACTAGGATCCATACCCTCGAATCCTAAAATTTATGTGATGAAGAATCTGACCATTAGATCCGCACCCGTATCGGATACCTGCGCCCGAGGCTGAGCAACTTAGATCACGATGATTGTTGTTGTTGGCATTCTTGTTTCATTATTAATATTATATATAATTTTATATTTTTCTGATTCTTTTTCTCATTGCAGTCAATAGAAAATAATGGAAGGGCAAGAAATGAGGTTAATGATCAGCCACATCCTCCGGCAGAGGACAAGGTGCAACGTTTCTTTTAAATGTTACACTTCCTGATACTAGAGAAGTTTATTGAAGTGATAAAGCGAAAATCTGGGTCCGCTCAATTTCGGATATCAGTACTTTGTTCCAAAATTTAGTCCCCGACCCCAACACATCTTGGGGTGGTTATCTGAATTCTGTAAATCTGTTTCACTCTATGCAGCCTATATCTTTCCAATACTAACTAATTGCAGTTTAAGGCAACTTGGCGTTCTCTAAATCACACACTTATCCCATCAGGATAACTATTTAATCACAACTAATTGGTATCCTGCCTACATGGATCCTCGCGTCGATTGTATTCTGTTCTAACTTCTAAGTTAAATATCCAATAGTTTTGAGAGATTTTAGGTCTTCTATATGATTTTAAAATCTTCACTTCCACGACATTACTATTGTTGAATGGTGTGTTTACCTTTACCTGATCAAAGTAAAAAATATTACTTATTGAATAGTGTGTTTTATACTTGAGAAAAAAATTAAGGATTGTGATGAAAATCTTAAATTTGTTGAGGAACCCATGTTGCTACAGAATGTACTAAAATAGAGAGGAGAATAAATGAAAGAAAAATGTGTTAGATAGAGTAACTCTATGGAAGTCAGAAATTTTACTCAAAAATTGTGCCCAATTTATACCTTGGCTGATAAAAAATTATGCCCTGTATGTCGTAGTTTGCGGCTGGCTTTAGTTGCTTCTAATGTTCAAAACATTGTAGGAGTTGTATGTTACTGGATTTTGAAAGTAGAACTATATTTCTAAATGTTATATCATGTTATTGCAGAAAAAAGGTTTGGCTGCATGCATGCAGCATATATGTAATTCATTTTATGGATGCCATCAAATGTCTATTACCTTTTAGGTGAAGCTAGGAGAGCCTGGATACAAGGAAAGGTATTATTCCGAGAAATTCGGTGTATCAACGGCAGAGGGTATTCATGAAGTCAGACTAGATGTAGTAAGTTTTATAGAATGTTGTTTAACTCCTCTTGCCCTCCTCTCATAATCTGTTCATATTATATTCAAGTGGATTACTTGTCTCTACTTCTGGGCAGTATTCCCTCCTTTCCATGTAATGTGCCATTGTGCTATTGGGCACGAAGTTAAATAAAGAAATGACTTTTGGCACATACCAAAAGTACCCTTAAAATGTACGATTGGTTTTTAAACACGCAATAATAGTTCCATGGCTATATGAAAAGTATCACTTAAACATGCGATGATATATCTGGCTATAAGAGTATCATTATGGGTAAAGTAGGAAGTAAAGTTAAAGAGTTTCCAAGGAGAGGAAGGTGTCATTTTTTTTTTTTGGAATTGAAAGGTTGTCATAGAAAATGGAGCATTGAAGGAAACTAACAAAGGAAAGAGTGCCGCATAAAATGGAATAGAGTATTAGGAAATGTGAGAAATATAAGAGAAAAATATTATTGAATTGTTGTAACTACATTATTACATTGATGCCCTATTTATAGACAATACATTCCAATCCTTTTCCTAATAGGACACTACATTACAATCCTTTTCCAAGTAGGATTTTATATGTTATTCCTATTCCTACTCATATTCTAACACTCCTCCTCAAGCTGGTGCATAGAAGACATATGTACCAAGCTTGTTATGGATGTAACTAATATGAGAATCGGTAAGGGACTTGGTGAAGATATCTGCAAGAAAACTGATAAGGACTGCTTTGGACGTCGGGGAGACCTTAATGGAACGGAACAATCTGAAAAAATAATTCGAAAAGTAGTAAACATCGCTAGAAAGTTGATTTGTCACTAGAAATTTATAGAAAACTGGTATAAAATATATGTATCATCTCAAAATCAAGAGATGAGTAGATCTTGAACAAGAAAGTCACCGGAAACTTAGCCGAAATATGCTCACACACCGGATTATAGATTTGATGGCTGAAAATTGACTATAATCTGAGGAAAAAATTATATAGGTAGGGTCGGAGTGACAACATGACCCTACTGAGAAAGAGAAATATGGGTAGGGTCCGAATGATGGCATGACCCTATTGAGAAATAAAAATTATATGGGTAGGGTTGGAATGACGGCACGATCCTACTGGAAAAGAGAAATTATATTGGCAGGGTCTAAATGATGGCACGACCCTACTGAAAAAGAAAAATTATATTGGTAGGGTCGGAATAATGGCACGACCGCACATAAATTAGATCTGAGGAGTCACCAAAAAGATGTACGGAACTACGTAAATTAGATCTGAGGAGTCACCAAAAAGATGCATGGTGCTATGCATCTTAGATATGAGAAAGTAGTTCGGAAAGATGCACGGTGCTACGCAAATCAGATATGAGAAAATAGTCACCGAAAAGAAGAACGATGCTAAGAAAAATAGATATAAAAAAGTAGTCACCGAACATATGCGTGGTGCTACGCAAAGATATGAGAAAATAGTCACTAGAAAGATACACAGTGAGTCAGTGACCCAACTTTTGGTAACATAATCATTGGCCAGACGGGTAGCATATATGGATTATAGCCGTCGGCCGGCAGCGAAAACTCTTTGATTCTTTACCAAGATCGTGAAGCTTTGATACCATGTGAGAAATATAGGAGAAAAATATTATTGAATTGTTGTAACTATATTATTACATTGAGGCCCTATTTGTAGACAATACATTCCAATCCTTTTCCTAATAGGACACTACATTACAATCCTTTTCCAAGTAGGATTTTATGTGTTATTCCTGTTCCTACTCATCTTCTAATAGGAAAGAATTGCTAACTTTCACTATGTCATGTAATCACATAGAATCACCTTTGGCCCTAGCTATAAAGTCTGCAACAATCAGATAACATTAACAACATACCCAGTGTAATCTCACAAGTGCGGTCTGGGAGTGTAGGATGTATGCAAACCTTACTCCTACCTGTGTGTGGTAGAGAGGTGGTTTCTGGTAGACACTTGGCTCAAAGGAGTATAATTACAACCAAATAACAAGAGGAAGAAAGCAGTTGAATTAATAGGTGGTAGTAAAATTGAAGAACAAGATACAATGCGAATAATAACTAATACTACTTTTTTTTAAAGCATAGCGATTACTACTAAATAAGGAGAAGATTGGAAAAGGAGATTACCCCTGCCTTTCCCACATAAAAGTGATACAACTAGACTACATACTACCCTTATACTCTAATCCTCGACCTCCATACCTTCCTATTTAGGGTCATATCCTCAGTAAGCTGGAGATGAGCCATGTCCTGTCTTATTACCTCCCCTAGTTCTTTTTCGGCCTACCTATACCTCTCCTAAAATAGGCAACTTCTCACACCTCCTATTCGTGGATCCACATACCTCTTCTTCACATGCCCAAAATCATCTTAGCCTTGCTTCTCTCATCTTGTCCGCCACGGGGACCACTCCCTCCTTGTCTTGTATAACTTTCGTCCTTAATCTCATTTCTCCTAGTATGATATGATAACACATCTATCTGAGTGTCCTCATCTCCATGACCTTCATCTTCTGTATGTGTGCGTTCTTTACTGGCCATCTCTCTGCCCAATACAACCCTAAACACCACCCTACAGAACTTACCTTTTTAGTTTTGGTGACACATTCTTATCACATAGTCGCTGTCATTTCACCCACCTTCGCTCCGATTCGATGTGCAACATCATCATCCATCTCCCCGTTCCCTTAGATTATAGACCCAAGATACTCGAAATTTCTTCTCTTGGGTATGACTTGTGCATCGATCTTCACTTCCACCTTTGCTTCATGTGTGATGTAAATAAACTTACACTCCAAGTACTCTGTTGTAGTTGCTTAACTTGAAATATTTAGATTCTAAGGCTTGTCTCCAAATTTCCAGTCTATTATTAACTCCACACCTGTCTCATCGAAAATACGATGTCATCCACAAATAGCATACGCTGTGTCACCTCTTATTTCTAAATTTAAGTTAAACTATTTTGTCAATATTCAGTTTTGAGAAGGTGATATCTGGCTTGATTTCTTTCTGGAATTTTGTATTGTGTGTGTATGATGTTCTAGCGGTTGGAGCTAGACATGTAAAAACTATGAAGCTTAGAACAAGGCAAACAGGCTTTGTGATGGTATTTTTAGTGTTTAATGCTGATGTAGGAGGTATAGTACAACTTGCGACTCATTTTGTTCAAATTAGGAATAAAAAAAGGGCTGGTTGGTGCACTAAAGCTCCTGCTTGCACAGGGTCTGGGGAAGGGCCAGACCCCAATGATCTACTAAAGCTCCTGCTTGTGCAGGGTCTGGGGAAGGGCCCGACTACAATGGTCTATTGTACGCAGCCTTACCTTGTATTTCTGCCAAAGGCTGTTTCCAAGGCTTAAACCCGTGACCTCCTGGTCTCATGGGGGAAACTCCACCCGTTACTCCAAGGCTCTCCTCCAAATTAGGAAGTGTGGTTATAATGGTAATATGCTCTAACCTGCACTTCCAATAAGTTGGTCATTCTGTTCATTGTTTGTTTGAGTTACTCCTAGAAGTAAAGAACTAGCTGCTTTTAGGTTGGAGTGTTGTACAATTTTACTTTTCCCATCCCGATCACTTTACTATGATGGGTTTGTAGTTTCAATGAATTTTTTGGACAAATTATTAGATTGCATCGTTAGACACATGGAACAAACTAGGTGATTTTTCAGGTTACTCCTTCCATCTCAACTGCTTGACCCAACACTCTTGGTGTGGAGTTTAAGGGTAATATATTTGAACAAATAAATGTTTGAATTTGGATGACAAGGGTTGGAAATAGTGGTTCAAAATTTAAAGATGTATAGAAGTCAGTGAAAAGGTAGCACATCAAATATGAAATAAGATGAAGTAGGCTTAAATATTATACTGTTTGAGGGAGCTTAATATTTCCATTTAAACAGAAACTCAAGTTCTTTTGGGTAACACAAATTGGAGTAGGTTTTAGTTTTATCACAGAGAGAGTAATTAATACTTTCAAGATGTTTTTGTAACATTTTTGTATCTGAAGCTCACATTTCTGAATGGAGCATATTTTCGTTGGAAATATTTGATCGATTATGTTTTTGGCTCCCGTGAGGATTTTCAGTTGCAAAATTTTCACCCCTTGTTTACCTTGTCTGCATCTCCAATCACCTGTTGGGTAGATGTTTCTCAGCTAGATGTAAAATCCGTTCCTCAGGTGTGCTGTTCTTCTTTCTGAAAAGGCATAGATGTTAGCCTTTGTTTGCTTAATTTTCTTTGTTAGGTTAATTTGGCTTCCATAGCTCTTCTGTTGCTTCGTGGCCTTCATTTGGGCTATGATTCTATGACTTTACTGTCCAGGAATTCCTTATAATTACTTTATTATTTAAGTCCTCTAAGGTATATGCTTTGTCAAGTTATTCTCAACAATTTTGTTGGGAAAAAGCAGGGTAGATTTTATCATTGCCAAAAAGATGCCGAGGGAGTGCTGCGAATTACAGAAGTTTGTTGAATGTGCCCAGTTGCATAAAATCAAAAACAATTTACAAAATCATATCTATGCCAGTAAGCTAGTGGCGCAAGACAAAATCAGTCTCTGGGCTGGATCCCATTTCCTTCAACCTATTCCACCCACCACCCAATTCATTCAGGAAAAAGGAACAAGAGTGAAAATTCCTTCAGACATTTATGTTTTTCTCTTCTTCCACAATGTCCAGACAATGCATAATTGTGTATTATCATATTTCAGATTTGCTGCATCTTCCTGTTAATTTTTCCTATCATAGTGTCCGGACAATGCATTTTTTTTTGAAACTGGTATGATATCCACAGGTATACTACAATTAAAAGTGTAGTTCCCCTCCAAAAACTATTACAACTTATTATCATTTTCGAGCTAACTGGTTCCTATAAATAGTCTAACACATCAAATGTCTTTTGTTTGAGCTAATACATCATGTTTACACCAAAAATAAGAAAGGCCTAGACAAGTTCATTTTGATCTTCTGCAAGCTGTTTGCACATTCTCAAAACATCTGTTGTTCCTTCCTCTCCAAATTATCCACCATATACATGCTGGGACAATCTTTCATCTCTCTTCCATTGAAGCATTAACATCCCTGTTCCAGCTGCTTAGGACTCCCTTATACTCCCTGGTTTCACCCACCTGATTCCTTTCAGGCAAATGAACATTCTCCGATGCCTGATTTGTCCACTTGCAATGCAAAAAGAGATGGTTTATTGTTTGAGCTTGTTCTCCACAGAGAGAACACCTAGAAGCCAACTGGTAGCCTTTTTTTTGTAAGGTTTTCGTGAGTCAACTGCTTCTTTAGTCAGTAACCATAGAAAATAGTTTACATTGTATGGCACCTTAGGTTTCCAAATAATCTTCTATGGCCAACTAGTCTCCTGTCCTCATGACATGAGCTCCTTGTAAACCGATCTGATAGAGAACTTCCCTTGACTATCTCCTCCCATGTCAACAGATCTTTCTCATCAGTGAGACTAGTGAAGGAAGCTAAAGAATTTTGAAATTCTGCCACTTTGTCAATTTTCCAGGCATATAAGTGTCTTCTTAGGGCTAGATTCCACCCTTGCCAGTCCACATTGTAGCCATAGTGGCCAGTTGTTGTTGGCTTAAAGTAAACTACTAAGGATGCAGTTGTTTCATTGTAGAGTCACCATTCCAGTTATCTTCCCCAAATGGGGTCTTTTGCCCATTGCCAACCTTTACTCTTGTTCTATAGTGTAGTATAGGCCACAGATTCCTAATTGCCCTCCACACAATGCAATTATATGGAGTACTTACCATCTTTGTCATCCACCTATCTTCCATACCATATTTTGCTGTGATGACATCCCTCCAAAGCACGCCTTCCTCATTAGTAAACTTCCATAGCCACTTCATCATGAGACTTTGATTTTGCTTTCTCAAATTTCTAATTCCCAGACCTGCTTTCCTGTTCACAATCAATTCCTCCCATTTAACTAAATGAAACTTCTTCTTGTCTTCGCTTCCTTGCCACAAAAATTTTCTTCCAAGGGCATCAATACTTTTAGCTACACTGGATGGGATTGAGAATACAGACATCATATAGGAAGGTATTGCATCCAACACACTGTTCACTAGGGTCAATCTACCTCCTAGAGAGAAATATTGACTCTTCCAGTTTGTGAGCCTCTTTTCACATTTCTCCAAAACCCCATTCCAGATGCCTTTTGATTTACTCTTGGCACCTAAAGGCATGTCTAGGGAAGTTGTAGGGAGCTCCTACTCTGCCTCCCAGTTCTTTTTTGTTTTTTTGGGGAGAATGGTAACAATTAATCTTTATCTCCACAGGTATACTACATCAAAATATGTAGTCCCCCTTCAAAAGTATTACAACTTACAACTTAAACATCTATTTGTTGTTCCTATGAATAGTTTAAAACATCAAAACGATATTCTGTTTGAGCTATTAATTTCTCTTTACACCAAGAATAAAACAGAGCTAGACAATTCATTTTAAATTCTGCAAGTTGCTCTGCTTGTTTTCAAAACATCTACTATACCTTTGTTTCCACACTGTCCACGAAATGCATGCAGGAACAATCTTCCATCTTCCTTCCTTCCTGGTTGCATTGCCATCATTGTGCAGTTTAGTAGTCCTTTTATGGTCCCTGTCCTCACCCATTTAATCCTCCTCAGATAGGTGAACATCTTCCGCAACTGGTCTGTCCACATATGATGTAAAATAAGATGATTGATTGTCACAACATGTTTCCCACATACAAACCATCTGAAACACAGTTGAAAGCCTCTCTTATTCAAATTCTCATGTGTCAATAACTTTAACCAGAAGCAAAGTAAAGCAGTTCACTTTATTAGGGAACTCTGCCTCCCATTTTTGTAGCCAACAACTATCTCAACAATTGTATTGATGGGATAAATGAAGCTCTTCCCCAATAGATGTGGAGACCTGATACTGCCTCAAAAATGATAAATATGACCCTGAAAATCAAAACTTGATCTACCTCTTGCTTCACAAAACACCAAAGTATCATCTGCATATTGGAGATGAGCTATCTCCAAATTGTTAGGTCAGCTTGACTTCCCCTAATCCATCCCTTCCCTTTTGCCGTGTTGATTAGACTATTCATCCCTTCCATAGCTCATGGGTAACCCTGCCTCAAGTCTCTCTGTGAAGGGAAAAATCCGTTAATTAAGATTGAGAACCTCACAGTGCCAATGCAATGTTTGATCCAGCTTATCCATCACCTTAAAAATTCCATTTTCCTTATATGTGAAGCAGAAAGTTCCAGTTCAGAAAGTCTATGACTTTCTGAATATCTAGCTTGCAAACCATCCTTGGCTTGTTGCTTATTTGTCTACCCTTTACACACTCATTGGCTATCAGCACAACATCCATGATCTGACTCCCCTTATGAATGCCATCTAGTGCCTATCCACTAGGCTATATATCAATTTCTTGAGTCATTCTGCTAGAAGTTTGGCTATGATCTTGTAGACTACCCCAATACTATTGGGTCTAAAGTCTTTTAGTTTATCAGCACCCCCCTTTTTTGGAATTAGAGCCACAAAATTTGCATTTAGGCTCTTTTCAAAGAAACTGCTTTCATGGAAATTCTGGATAGCTGCTACTAAATCAACACTGGTAACATCCCAACATTGTTTGAAAACTCCATAGTAATGCCATCAGGTCCTGGGGCCTTACCTCCAGCACATGCCTTGATGCTATCTAAAATCTCCTGGGCATCAAAAGGGACCTCCAGCATGGATTTTTCCACATCACTGATTTTTGGACAGTTTGCCATCTCCAGTTGAGGTCTCCAATCTTCTGTCTCTGCATACAAGTTTTAGTTTTCATATAAGGATATTACTTCTTTCTTAATGTCCTCTGGATTTTCTATCCCTTCCCGTCCACTTTCAACCTGTCAATTGTATTTATTTCTCCTGTGTGCATTGGCTGTTTTGTGAAAGAGGCTCATATTTTTGTCCCCTTCTTTTAGCCAGATGGCCCTAGACCTCTAGACCTCTGCCTCCAAGATTTCTTCTCCTCTAGCAATTTCTTCAAATTCATTGGTCAAAGACATTCTGGGGGCAATTTCTTCCTCCTGAAGGATCCCGTGTTCCTGTAATTTCTTTAATACTCCAGACAATGCATTCTAAGATCGTATACCAGTTTCGCTGCATCTTCTTACCAGCAAAGCTTCGAAAAGGTTCTTTTAGGGATATTGGAATCACCTAGTTCAAACCAACAAAACCCACAACTACTTTGCTGATTTAAATGCAAAGTCTTCAGTTCTCATCACCACACCAGTAACACATTGCAAAATTGAAGTCCTGTTTCCTTCAGAATTTTCTTGAGCAAGACATGCCTACAAGGCAAGCCATCCAATAGAGGAAACATAGGAGGAGCCCTATTCTTCCACAGTACCTTTCTGTGGCCACCCCTTTCCATTTTCTAACAGCATGCATTTCTCTTTACCTTTTCCATCTGATGCAGTCTGGCTGTCCTGCTTCCATCACCATTCTAATCTTTCCAGCAAAAAAATCAGCCTATTGACCTCCCAGACCTGGCAATGGCAATTTCTTCTGCATGTAATAGTCCAGTTTCACTGTCACAGCACTGGGCAATGTTAGCAATTTCAAAAAAAAAAAAAAGGCAGTGGGCGATGTTAGTGTCAGCATTAGGAGTGAAACTGAATAGTTTTGGAAACTCATCTTTGAGTGGCATATGGACCAACAGTTGGTCCTGCCAGAACCTCATGTTCCTGCCATTTCTCACCACAAATTGACTGTAGTTTGAACTCTTTCCACAGGTTTTACCCTTTACTTTATAAGGTAAAATAACTCGATCATGTACCCTTTGCTGAAAAGTTGACTTGTCGCTGGAAAATTGTCGAAAATTGGTATAAAATATATGGGTCATCTCGAAATCAAGAGATGAGTAGATTTGAACAAGATAGTCCCTGAAGAACTGGTCGGGACATACTCACGCGCCAGATTATTAGATTTGGTGGCTGAACAGTTTTACCATTTGAGAAAAAAATTATATGGGTAGGGTCGGAATGACGACACGACCCTATTGAGAAAGAGAATTATATGTGTAGGTCGGAATGACGACACGATCCTATTGAGAAATAGAAATTATATGGGTAGAGTCGGAATGACGACACGACCCTACTGAAAAATATAAATTATATGGGTAGGGTGGGAATAACGACACAACCCTACCTAAAAAGAGAAATTATATTGGTAGGGTGGAATGACGACACGACCCTACTGAAAAAAAATTATATAGGTAGGGTTGAATGACGGCACGACGCTACTGAAAAAGAAAAATAGATGAGTAGGGTTGAAATGATGGCGTGACCCTACTAAAAAAGAGAAATTATATGGGTTGGGTCGAAATAATGGAACGACCCTACGTAAATCAGATACGAGGAGTCACCAGAAAAACACAACGAATTGCACAAATTAGATTGGAGGAGTCACCGGAAAGACGCATAGCGTTATGCAACTCAGATATAAGAAAGTAGTCTGGAAAGATGCACGGTGCTACCAAATCAGATTTGAGAAAGTGGTCACTCGAAAGATGCATAGTGCTAGAAAAAATAAATATGAAAATGTGGTCACCAGAAAGATGCACGGTGCTACGCAAAGATATGATAGAGTAGTCACCAGAAAGAAGCACGGTGGTGCTATTTTTTGGTAGCATGATCATTGGCTAGACAAGCAACATATATGGGTAATGCTACTCGCCGGCAGCGGAAGCTTGTTGATTCTTTGCTAAGATCGTAGAGGCTCTGATACCATGTGAAGAAAGAAGAATATTATTGAATTGTTGTAAGTTCAATATTACATTGAGACCCTATAAAATAGATAATACATTCTAATCCTTTTTTAAATAGGACACTACATACAATCCCTTTCCAAGTAAGATTGTACATGCTATTCCTATTCATACTCATATTCTAACAAGTCCCATGTTCCAAGACCCAACTCTCAACCTAAAGGTTCCTTTATCCTGCTTAACCCTACTACCCGTCGCCACCAACCTCTACCTCGACCTCGACCCTAACCTAGCACATGGCCTAAACCCCGACCTCACCATGGACCCTGGTCTTGACCCCAACCCCGAACCCAACCCAACCCTAACCCTGACCCGTCACATGACCCTAGTATACCATCGACCACTACAACCACTACTCCATAAGAGAAGAAAAATAAGATGCATAAATAGGTAGGGCTAAAAAGACGCAATGGTAATAACGAGTGAAATCAGTGATGAAACTTGAAGCTATGACCACTATATGCTAAGGAAACAAACAGAAATCTACAGGAAAGAATCAAGAAACAACAACATATGCCAAAAGCAATAAATCTACAGGAAATAATCAAGAATCAACAGTGTATGCCAAAAGCAATAAAACCAATATACTACAGCACAAGTTTTGATAAACAACAATCAATAACAAGAATTATACTATCCATAAGAATCTGGCTGGCTTTAGAAAATAACAACAATTGAAAATAATAACACGTACGACAGTAAATAGATATGCTGGTCTCAGCTAACTACTACGAAGTAACAGAGAAAGAGGAACCAGTATTCCAACAAGAACAATCAAAGATAATCAGACAAGAAACCAAGAGAAAGGACTGAAATACAAACATCAAAAGAGACATGGCGTATCTGCCACCTATAGCCACCTATAGTCAAGAAACCTAGACAAGATAACTAGAGGTGATGAAACGAGTGCACCTGATTCGGAGAGAAGAAGAAGTGAGAGCGTTTTCTTGATTGATTCGTTGGATTCCAGCAAGTTGCTGCAGAAATTAGTTGCCAGAATTTTGCTGCCGTCGCCTTTACCTATTGTTGATACCGTCTTGAATTTGGTCAATAGAAAATGTACGCCGCGAGACACCGGACATGTAGTACATGAAAGGGGTTAGAAAGAAAAGAGAGAAGAAAAAGTGCAGATTTGCTCTTCGGAGGACGGAGAAGATGGTCGGAAATTATTCGCCTGAAATTTGAATGCAGGACGTCGCCGAGAAATTGAATGAAGAACGTTGCCGGAGTCCGCTATAGAGAAGGTAACAATAATCCAACATAAAACATAAAACACTTTTTATTTAAATTGTATATTATTATTTGCATATAGATTAGTGCTACACATTTGATGCGGAAAAACAATCTTAATCATTCAACATTCATATCTGAAGACACCATCTGAATCATTCGGACCTCCCCAGACCTCACTTGTGGGATTTCATTGGGTATGTTGTTGTCGTTTTTGTTATTTGATTTGGACATTTTCTTTTTTGAAATTAAAGATTCAGACATCTTAATCTTAGTAAAAAATGACTTCTAAGTCTTTCCCCATAGTATATAGTTCCTCACATCACATCACATTGCTGGACCACCCCTTGCCATATGTCTACAAATTTATAACTTGCTCTCAACACTTGTTTCAAAATAAGATAGTGTATGTGCTTTGCACGTATATGTCACGTCAGTCAGTAGTAAAATTATATGCACGAATAAGCTGAGAAGGGTTGTTGGAAGAATAGCTGCGATGAAGATATCAAAAAGGATTCCTCATTCGTTCACAAAATTGTAATGGTGGTAAATTGAAAAAGCTTGAACACTTCAACTATAGGGACTTGTTTGTTACGACTCTTTTTCTTATTAATATATTTTTTTGGACTTTTTTTTTCATATACAAGTGACAAAATCTACTCACATTAATTCTCTATATATTTTCCTTTTATTTATTTGTTATTTTCATTATAATACATAAAAATATTGAATCAATAAATAACTCCTAACTACATTTACCAACTCTATAGTGATTATGATAAAGTAGAAGATGACTACTTAAAAGTTACAATTAGAGAAAACTATAAAACATTTACTAAGAGGCTAACAACACCAACACCAACACCAACAATATATCCAGTATATTCCCACATAGTGGGGTTTGGGGAGGGTAAAATGTATGCAGTTCATACCCCTACCTCCGAAGAAGTAGAGAAGCTGTTTTCGATTTACCAAGAGGCTAACAGTGCTATAATTTTTCCACTAAATCAACTTTAATAACCATGTATTGCCTTAAAAAATAGAACATTATGGAATGTATATGCTATATAAAATTAAGTCGTCATATTGCTATTGCTAGAAAGATAGATGGACCTGGTTTGGGTCTGAGAAATATTCATTTTTTTAGAATTTCTTTTTGGCTATAAAAACTCACAAGTCTCAATCTGTTTTTTTCTTTTTTCACTTCCACTTCTATCATCAAAATTCAAAAACTACTCTAATTTATATTCATGTCCAAACGCAACTTGAAATACAACAATTCCGAAAATTTTTCTTTTTCATGGCCAAACGCCTGCCAAATTTCAATATTTCATTAGAAGTAAACTACCTGAAAGAAATAGCAAATTTTGTTAGGAATATTGCACTCATATTTGTTGTTATCAAGCTTCTTCCTTTTAGTCATTAATCATTTGATAAGAAACCTCAACTACTTCAAAACAATGTAGAGAAGAACCTTTCTGATATTAAACAAAGAATAAAAAACATAGGTCTAATATTGAAGATGAACACCTGACTTATGATAGAAGGCTTTTACATACCCTACAATCTCAAAGGAAGCGAAAAAGGAAAAAGAAAGAAAATTCAAAGTCATTACATACTATAACATATATGGATGTGAATAATAAAGCTTTCTTTTTACCCACCTTCTCCCTCCCCCACCCTTCTGATATTAAACAAATAATAAAAAACATAAGTCTAATATTGAAGATGAACACCTGATTTATGATAGAAGGCTTTTACATACCCCTACAATCTCAAAGGAAGCGAAAAAGGAAAAAGAAAGAAAATTCAAAGTCATCACATACTATAACATATATGGATGTGAATAATAAAACTTTCTTTTTGCCCACCTTCTCCCTCCCCCACCCCCAAATGTAATGTAATGTCACATTCATCGAATCTATCCTAGACACTAAAGGCAAATGTAGGAGCCAAAAGTATATACTCGACCTAATTAAAGCTTTAACACACTGGGTGCAAAATACAATTGGTTTATATAGGCAAATGTAGGAGCCAATTACAATTGGTTTATATAATCAGCTAATGCATTCAATAGTATTGACCAATCATCACATGATCAATATGCTTTAATACAATCACGAAAGGATGTAATGCTGTGGGATGGAGCTGCTCTTTCCTTAATCATGGTTTTGAGTTTAGGAAGCACATTCCCCAATAAATCTTACATGACGCAAATCTAAATTAGTCGGTTTCCAATTCAACATTCAACTATCAAACTCCGAAGGAGAAACCAACATATATATAAACATGGTTGTAAAAATTCTTTATGACTAAACCAAAGTTGAAGACATTTTTGCATCTCCATCTAAATACGTGCATCTCCAATATCCAAATATTATAAAGGTGAGTAAAATAAGTTATTTAAAGGCAAAATGGCTTGATGGACCCTTGTACTATGTCGGTTTTGTAATGTGGATACTACTACTTATATGTTTGTCATTTGAACGCCTCAACTTAATGAAACTCAATATTTTAAGCTCTTTGACCGTTGACCGGATCTATGTAGCATTAAAATTGGTGAGTAGGATATGACGCGTGTATGAGCCAGTAAAAGCAATATGTTTATATTAAAATAAAAATAATTCAAAAAAGGGCCTTTTTTTCCATCTTTTTAAATTTAAAAATTAAAAAATAATACTCTTTTTTAAAAAATATAAAGGCACCCTCCCCAGCACCCCCCACCCACCCCCACCGCCGTACAGCACCCCCCAGTCCTTCTCCCCGAGTACAGCACCCCCACCCTAGCCTCAGCCCCCCCCCCGCATCCAGCACCCCCACCCCACCCCAGCCCCGTCCTACACCCTCAGCCCCCTTCCCCCGCGTCTAGCACCCCCACCCCACCCCACCCCCAGCCTCCTCCCCCACATTCAGCACTTCGACCCCACCCCAGCCCCTTCCACCGCGTCCAGCCCCCCTCCCCATTCCTCAACACCAGACCCCATCCCTTCCCCCCCAAACCAAAAAACGTTTGAATTCACTTTTTATTTTATTTTTTAATTTTTCTTCTCAATTCAAATCTTTTCATATTTTTTTGAATTAAAATTTAAATTTGAAATTTTTTCATATTTTTTTGGGATTAAAATTTAAATTTGAATTGAAAGTGAGTGATAGTGGTTATTGAAAAAATAATGAATTTCATGAATAAGCTTGAAAAAAATTAAAGTTTTTGTGAATTTGTTAAAGATATTCAAATTTAAAAATTGAAAATTCATTATGTTTGTATATATGAATTTATAGTTAAAAATTTAAGTTAGTTGGAGAAAATTTTTTATTATTTGGATTGAATTTGATGTTTAATTTGTGAGCAAAAATAAAATATGATTATTTTAATTTTTCTACAATTTATCAAAAAAATATTTAATTAAATTTATTTTAAGATTTAATTTCTTGTGTAGCATTTTAAAAATGACATGGAATTTAATGTAATACCTGAAAATGACATGGAAGCTGACATGGGGCGAGTGTGTTACACACACCAAAATAGTGTTTAAATGTTGCTTTTTAATGGGTTTAAGGATCCCGATGACAAACATGTAAGTAGGAGTATCCACATTACAAAACGTATATAGTACAAGGGTCCATCGAGCCATTTTACCTATTTTAAACTAAGAAAATAACATATGATAAATGCCAATATAATACATTTGAAAAATATAAGACAAATTGATTAATATAACATAATTGCATATAAAAATGCAATAAAAAAATATGAGAAATTTAGATCAATAAACTAGCGAAAACAGTGTTATGCAGAATAGAGGAGAAAATAAAAAGTCAATGTATTATTCTTAATTTGCAATTGAATTTATATATTTCAAGGGATAAAATTGTTCCTTTCCTTTTAGAATTGGTATGACCATAATTAGAACTTCAATTTGACAATTAAAATACCTACTTTTCTAATACCAAAGTGCCATGAACCTACAATGGTAATACCACTAATATAGTCCTAAACCTAAAAGTGATAAATCTAATCAAAAAATGGAAAAGTAATTCGGGTAAAGAAATTCTAATCTAACATTGAAACCTAAAACTAAATAAAAAATAAATAATAATTATAATTTAAGAAAAATAGTAAATGACAGTTTTATCTATTGTAGAGTCTTTTAATGAAGAGAAAAAAGTTTAAATCACTTTCTAAGAGTCTTCACACTTGTACCAGGCGTTTGGCCATGAAAACTATTTTTTTTTTTTTTTTTTGGATTTGGAGTTTGAATTGGAGTTGAAGTTGAAGTTGGAGTTGTGTTTGACCATGCCTTTTTGAATTATTTTTTTCGACTTTTGGAAAGACTTTTTTAAATATAATTTTATACCCTCACTTTTTAAAAACTATCAAAATCATCCAAATTAACTAATTACTTACAAGATACAACCAAATGTGAGAGGAGACAATAATGTTGCCTTTGTTGTTGGTGTTGCATAAAGAATCACAAGAATGGACGAGTTAAGGTTCCGTTGTATCATGAGGAGAGTTTGAGGAAGAAAAAAATTGAAGGCAAATTGAAGTTGCCTTCAATTTTGAGGTCTTTTATTGATGGACATAGGAAGAAGTGGGCAATGTGGTAGTTAGACATTTAATTCCGGTTGTTGGATGAAATTACTAGGTTGTCTTTGTAAAAATAAAATAAATTTGGGTCATTGTAACAATAACTAAAGTTGAAATTGAAGTTGGAAAAAAGTGAAAACAAGTAAAACTTGTTTTCACTTTTCCAAAAATAATTTGGAATTCTCATGGCCGTCAAACACCCAATTTTCACTAAAGTGAAATAATTTTTCTGAAAATTCTTGTGGCCAAATGGGTCCTTAATATATTATAGATATAAATATGTAGTCGAGAAATCTCCAACTCTACATTAAAGAAATTCTGCTGGAAACTTAAGGGTCATTTGGTTTGGGTTTTAGGAGAGCTAATCTCCACATAAAAGTCAATATAGCTTATGCTTGTTTGGTGGGATTAGGAGAGATTCAATTTTCACATAACTTGTCTTAATTGCTACAACGTGTGATAGCTCTTTTCTATTTTCCAAATAAATCATACTTGTATAAGTTATGGAAGAATCTATAATTATTTTATGTGGGGTATTCAGTGTTAATGATACATGTATTAAAATGGTTAATTGACAACTAATCCTCATAATAGTAAGAAATTTTTTATTTTGTTTAAAAAAATAGACATATTTTAAATTGTATGTTGTATGCTAATATGTAATATATCAAATTAAACATTCTAAAAGATATCATCCCCTGCGTTGTATAATCCTTGCATTATTAGACCCTGTTCCTTGCGTTATTAGTCCTTGTATTACTAACTCTTACATTGCATTTATTATTCCCTGCATTACTAATCCCTGTATTACTAATCCTCGCATAACTAATCCCTGCATTAGTAATCCTTGCATTACTAATCCCTGGATGACTTGTTTGTAAACCAAGCTACCCCTTAATGTTACTGTATATATGGAAAGAGAAAAACAAAAGAGCATTTGAAAGATAGGGACTTACTTTGTATATTTGAGGAGTAGCCTCTTGTTCTTGGTTCCGTCTTGGTGCATGCATGGTGAACTAGGTTTGTCTTGATTATTGTATGTCCTTGTAGAGAACCATGTTATTTTGTATGTCTCTTTACTTCTTGGTTTACAGTCAGTGACGGATCTACAGTGATAATTATGGATTTTGATGAGCTCATTCATTTGGCTCAAACTTTATATACACATTAACAACTGTAATGAAGCAGATATATCTGTTGGATAAACCATAGTTCCGAGAGTGATAAGTTCAGTTACAAAAGCCTTTGGGTGAAAGAAAATTAATACAGTTTATGACCTATAATGCATCTACAACTTTCTGTTTCCCTATCCACAAGACATTGCTTTAATTCACTCTTGTTGCTCATTAGTGCTTGCAAGCACTAATGTGCAGCAAGAATAAGCACTAATGTGCAGCAAGAATTTGGGAATGCAATATCTTGACCTTGTAGAACATTTTTTAGACATCACTAGTGGCTTGTTTTCTTACATCTATGAATTATGCCCTTGTTTTGTTGTGCACCCAAGGGTGTGGCTTAGTGGTTCAATGAAGTGGGGTTGAGCACCATGAGGTCTCGGGTTCAATTCCCAGCAGGGACAAACACTAGGTGATTTCTTCCCATCTGTTCTAGTCTTGGTGGACAGAATTACCTGGTAGTACCTAGGTGGAAGGTGGTAGGTATCCCATGGAATTAGTCGAGGTGCGCACAAGTTGGCCCGAACACCACGGTTATCAAAAAAAAAATATGCACTTGTTTTGTTGTAGTTCCAATGAGCCTGCTTTGATATACCTTTACGGAGCACAAATTGACTGTGTTTCACCGTCCAACCAATTGGTTGGAAGCAAGAGTAATTAAAAGAAATATAGGATGAATAAGTAACTTCTAGTTCCAATGAAGCACAATAAATTAAAATAAAATGAAATAGACAATAAACATCTGGATAAGTAGTTATCTACAGTCTCCCACTTTACCTCCCACTTTACCTGAGCTCTCTCTTTAGAATTTTAAAAGCTTCTTTTGTTACTCCACAATGCTCATTAGTGGAGTAGGTTCCCTTGTGCTGAGAGATCCCATTTTCTTCTTCGTAACTCTGTGGGCCGTTCATGTCCAACTAGGATAGATGTGTCGTGCAAGAAAGATCTTTCTTTGAGGAGAGGGCCAATTCCCTTCTTCATGCCTTCCTTTCTTTTGCAGTTAAACATTGTTTTGCACCTGTAGCTAGTAAGATGATTGTGGAATTGAGTTTTGTTGCAAATTTTTTAGATGATAAATGTCATAATTTCAGGTTCAGAAGTATGTGGAAGGATTATGTTGGGTTTGCCGGTATTATTACCAAGGTGTTTGCTCGTGGCAATGGTTTGTTGTTTTCCTGGATTTCAATAAATAGTATTTTCCACTTCATCTTTATGCATTTCTTGTTAGTTGCTGCTTCATTGAATACGTACTGGTATATCGATGGAGCTGCTGTTTTCTGCATGCTTGCCACATTATGCTGATTACTGTTTGACAATTGTACTTATCATTATGAGGGATGTCATGTACAACTCTTTTTTTATTATCAAGTAAACAATTTCATTAATCAACATGGCCAAAATCGGCTGCATACCAGAGGTATACCAAAAAGCAACAAACATACAAAAACAGATGGTTATCTACAACACACTCCCAATCCTCTATGCAACCAGGAACTCACAGGTGCACCAAAAATAAATAGGGATCAGAGACCACTCCTCAACTAATCCCAAACTATTTCTACCCCTTCAAATGCTCTCCTGTTTCTCTCTTGAAATAATCCACATCTGAGCCAGAGGAGCAATTTTCCAGGCCCTGCACATTCTCCTTCTTCCAACAATGTCCTTTAAAGATTTAGGCATCACCCATGAAATGCCAAACCATCTAATAATATCCCACTACAGTTTCGGGGCCAGGCAACAATGTAGAAGAAGACGATCTACATCTTCACTTGCCTGCTTGCATAAGCAATTCCTCCTTTTGTAGTATACTAGTTGAATTTTCTATTATCCATATATTCATACTTTGCCACTTTGTGAGGATATATTGGGTATGTTGCTGTTGTTGCATATATTCATACTTCATTTTTAAATTGGGGGTGAGAGGTTTGTGGTCTAAACCTGGGGACCTCTCTTCTTTCTACTTTTTTAGATCTCATTATATTTGTGTCGGAGGTGATTTTTCGGTGATAATGGTAGCGTCTGAGTCAACTTGCGCGCACCAGCACATGTATTTTTTGGGATTTCAATCCTGGTTCAAAATTTGTATACACTGCATTGACCGCTTGGCAAGGCTACTCCATACTTGTTTCAAACGTTTTCGGCTAATTCCATTTTGTATGACAACATTAGACTGGATGCAATTTAAACTGCTAAGTTTACTTGATGAATTGTACTAGTGGAAAAGATTTTAAAATAATGTGTGAAGTTAGTTTGGTAGAGAAAGCATCACAACAAAGTTCAAAGTTTGAATAACAAAATTAATTTGAATTCTTGAAAGTTTTGAAAGTCATAAAGCATAATATTATTAGCGGCATGGTGTCAAAACATTTTTGGATGTCCCAAATTGGAAGATTTCATATTAATTGGGATAGAGGGAGAATCTTAGCTACTCTAAACACCTTTTGTCCTTCCTAGTTTTCTGATGGTTCAAGTGACAATGTGCATTTATGATGTCGCTTTTCTTTATAGGTTTTACCCGTATCATTACGCTCCATTTGCTTCTGATCTCAAAGGTCTAGCAGACTTGGAAATTACTTTTTTCCCTGGGGAACCATTTAAGCCGTTTGATCAGCTAATGGGTGTTCTACCAGCTGCAAGGTTATATTTATGTTTTTATACTCCGTATTGAACGAAATGTCGAAGGAAACATCTTTTGGAAAGTGTTGATTATTTCTCTAAGTTATTGGTTATTTGTGGTTCTTTTTGTCTCCCTCTTCACCTGTCCTGCAGTGCAAATGCTCTTCCTGAAAAGTACAGGATGCTAATGATGGATCCATCGTCACCAATTTCTGATTTTTACCCAACAGGTGTGATGTCAACATTTTATTGTAATTCAGTTTACGTTATTTCCCTTATATTCAGAAGTCAATCATTCACCATAAATTCTTTTGTGAATGCAGATTTTGAACTTGACATGAATGGGAAGCGTTTTGCATGGCAGGTAGGTTTACTGCAATTTTCATACGTCTATTGGTTCTCGAGATGATTTATTTTTACTTATTTGAAAGTTTGATATCCTGTACTAATTGTTATTTCCCCTGTAAAATAGGCTGTTGTAAAATTGCCGTTCATCGACGAGAAGAAGTTACTTGCTGAAACAAAGAAGCTTGAAGACACGTTAACGGTATGAAAGAAAAGATTATTTTAGACCTTCTACGGTCTTGTCTCTTGTTTAATACAAGAACAAACCTAAAACACACAAACCAGCCACTAAAGGAAGCAAACAAACACTAAAAATTCGAAATTAACAACACATAGAAGAAAGGGGATGAAGTAGAAGACTCAAAACAGACATAGACATTTTGGATTCAACATAAAAGAAGATAAAAGTGCATAAAATGTAAAGGATAGTAGTGAGACATACACTCACACCAATGAATAGCACCAAGGTGTGTATCAAAAATCAAGACACACAACACCAATGAGAGATAACACCACACTCTTAGGTGGACCAAAGGAATTCACACTCCTCAATCACACCTTTCTTGCCAATTGATCAACACAAGTGAAATCCATCAAATGTATTAATCTCTCAAGTTTCGGCTACACTACACTAAGCTAAAGGAAACTATGAACTACAACTACACTAAGAGTAATACTCACTTTCAATTCATCAAAGTCTAAAAAGAGAAGCTAATTTGTCTATTTATACTATTACATAGTAAATGTCAAAAATACCCTTAATGAATAAGGGAATAGGGGCGCCTCTTGAGTGTGACTTTAGTGTGTAAAATGTCTTCTATACCCTTCACTTGAGGCGCCTCTTGAGTGTAAAGGTTCTCCTTGCTTCTCTTGAACAAGGCTTCAAAAATGCTCCAAAAGGCCTTCAATCACTTGTCAATTCCGAAGCTTGAACCTTTGATAATGCCTTGTACTCTTTAGTGCTCTTTAGGCTTGTATCATTGTTAATAGTATCTACTGTCACCGTAAAAAGGGTAAAAGAGAGCAGTTTAAGTACAACTAGTTTTGCCACCTTAAAAGGACAAAAGAGAGCAGTTTAAGTACAACTAGGTTTACCATCTTCAATTTATGTTACCTCGAATTAAGGTTCTCTAATTATTCCGTCCTTGCTGTAGGTATCTTTTTCAAGAGACACATGCACTTCTAGTAGGTTAGATTGGTGAGTTGTTGAATTGGGACTTACATTGAAAATGCTGAGTTGTCAAACTTTACAGACATTGAAATAAAAAACTAAGGCAATGCATCGTAATTTTCTGGATGGGATTACTAGTGTCTTCAGAATATCTTGAATTCCTCTGTCCAAACTATCCACCAAATGCAAGCAGGAGTGACCTACCACCTGTCCTCTTCACTGTTCCTTCTCCCTACATTCTTCGAGTTGCTCAGAAGGTCTAGCTCTAGCTGGAGCTAGGCATAACCCATTTTGTACCTAATATACAAAAGAACACGCGCCATAGATTTATAGTTCTCTTGCAGTGTAGGAAAAGTTGCTCATTACTTTCACTTTCCTGTCCACATAATATACATCTTGAACAAATCCGTAAACATCTTCTTTGTAACTTTTCTTGAACCAGGCATGCTTTCCTTACCATCAATTATACAAAACAAGATGCCTTCACTGGAATTTTATCTCTCCAAATAAGTTTCCTAGGCCAAATCACATTCTGATGGCTTCTGTGATTCATATGCCAGTAACAGACTTTAATGAAAATTTTCCTGTGCTGTTCAACCTCTATTTAAGTTTGTGTGAGCTCTCAGTAGTACCAGTAAAAGAGTCCAATGGCTGAAGCATTGAGGTAAAACTCTAAATATCCCTATCATTGAGAGCTCTTCTGAAATTCAAACCAAATCTTGTTGACTCCATATTTTATCTATCTTAGCATGCTTTTGTAGACTTATAGATCAAGGAAGGTGCGCTTCAAACTATTAAGACCAAACGAGATAGTCCCTCTCTCACTACCCACAAATGATCTCCACTTTGCCGAAAATTCTTGTCCCCCATTTCTAATGGTTCTCTCGACACTACTACCATGGGAGCTTTTGACTTCATAGGTTATCGTCAGACAATGTAGTGTAAGTGAGGATAGCAATTGCCTTGTGAAGAAGCAGACTAAGCAGACTACAATGGGAGATGAAGGTGATGTGGGTTTACCATATAATGCAGAGCTTGCAAGGCAATTCAGAGATGTTAGCAAGATGTAGAAGCGAATGAGGGTTCAGCGCTTCAGCTGGATGAAGCGAGGCATGTGAGAAGAAGCGTCTGCTTCTGGGCTTGAAGCGCGATGCGACCTGAGCCGATGAAGCAAGCGCTTTTATTTTTTAATTAATAAGTGATCGGTTTTATAGAATAAAATGAGTTGCGATGTACCTGGTTCTTCAGAAAGCATAATAGATAGGGTTTCAGCATACTCTTAATTGCTTCAAGAACTTTTTCTTTTCTTCTTCTTCTGGTTCAGCGGCACAGCGGCACTGCTAGCCTGTTTTTCTTCCTTTTTCCTACTATGTTCTTCACTCTGTTTTCCTCTAGCCTATTTAGCTTTCATTTTCAAATTATATGTTGCTGAATTTGTTTTCTTAACAGTGATTAAATTATATGTTGTTTTTTTTTCTTGTGAAAAATATGAGAGAAAATATTATGAATTGTTGTATCTAAATTATTACATTGAGACCCTATTTATAGACACCTATGTTACTCGGACTGGGCTGTTATGCCGTCAAACCCGTCTCGACGCGACACCGGTGCGTTCGCCGGCGCATGATTCGTCTCGGATTCGGTCAAACGAATCCGGAGACGTTGACCAACATCAAGAAGAAAGTTGGCTTCGTTATCGAAAGGGAGAAACCGGCGAAGGGAGAAAGTCGGCGACTGTGATTGTTGTCGCTGGCGAAAGGGTTGTCGCCGGCGGAAGGGTTATCGTCGCCAGAATTTCGATAGGGAAGAAAGAAAAATCAAATCTGTGCTTGTGGGTTGTTTCCGACGAAAGGGTTGTCGCCGGTGAAAGTGTTATCATCGCCGGAATTTCGATGGGAAGAAAGAGTAGAATGCTCAGATCTGGTGGTGGTCGCCGGAATTTCGCCGGAATGCTCACTGTTGGTGGTCCTATTTTTTAATAATTATATTTTTTAAAAAATAAATTATATTAAAAAGGTAAACCTAATTTATGCAGATCTGGTGAGTGTTTGACTTTTCAAATACTTCTAATTAAAAATAATTTTTTTTTTTCATATAAAAAAAATACTATTCCTAATTTAAAATGTAACTAAAAGAAATTACCTTAAAAGTGAAAAAATTAAAGAATATTTTGTAAGGAATAAAATTTTCTTGACACATAGGAAAAAGTAAATTGAAATGACTATTTAAATATAGAACTATATTTATAATATTTAATTTTTTAGCCGAATCTCTGCACCTGTATCCATAATTGGATTCGCACCCCCGAATCTTAAAAATTAAATTTTGACAAATCTGACTCTCGGATCCGCATCAGTCTCGGATACCCGGACCCGAGTCCATGCAACTTAGATAGACACTACATTCAAATCCTATTCCTAATAGGACACTACATTACAACTCCTTTCTAAGTAGGATTCAATATGCTATTCTTATTCATATTCTAACACTCCCCCTCAAGCTGGTGCATACAAGTCATATGTACCAAGTTTGTTACAAATGTAATTAATACGAGGACTGGTGAAGGACTTGGTGAAAATATTTGCAAGTTGATCACTCGACTTCACAAATTTTGTAACAATATCTCCCGAGAGTATCTTTTCTCTGACAAAGTGACAATCAATCTCTATGTGCTTGGTTCTCTCATGGAACAATGGATTAGATGCAATATGAAGGGTTGCTTGATTATCACATACAAGTTCCATGTTACCAGTTTCTTTAAATTTTAATTCTCTCAGCAATTGCTTGATCCAAACAGCCCGCAAGTTGCTGCAACTATTGCTTGATATTCTGCTTCGGCACTAGATCGAGCAACCACATTCTGTTTCTTACTCTTTCAGGACACCAAATTAGCTCCTACTAAAACACAATATCCAGATATAGAATGTCTATTAGAGGGTGATCCTGCCCGATCAGCATCTGTATATTCAATGATATGTTCATGGCCTCAATCCTCGAAGAGTAGTCCTTTACCTGGAGATGACTTTATATATCGCAAAATCCGAACAACTGCATCCCAATGACTATCACAGGGGGAAATCATAAACTGACTTACAACACTCATAGGAAAAAAGATGTTAGGTCTAATCTCAACTTTCCAACCAACCGCCTATACCTTTCAGGATCACTGAGTGGCCCTCCCTGTCCTAGCAGAAGTTTAGCATTTGGATCCATAGGAGTGTCAATGGGTCGACATCCCATCATTCCTGTTTCCTCAAGAATGCCTAAAGCAGACTTGCGTTGAGAAATAACAATACCTGAGCTGGACTGAGCAACCTCACTACCTAGAAAGTATTTCAATTTGCCAAGGTCTTTAGTCTGGAAATGCCGAAAGAAATGTTGCTTCAAGGTAGTGCTACCATCTTGATCATTGCCGGGGATAACAGTATCGTCAACATAAACCACCAAATAAATACATAGATTTGGTACAGAATCGCAATAAAACACTGAATGATCAGCTCCACTACGAATCATGCCAAACTCCTGAATAACTGTGCTAAACTTTTCGAACCAGGCTTGAGGAGATAGTTTCAAACCATAGTATGACTTGTGCAATCGACATACAAGGCTACTAACTTTCCCTGAGCAACAAAACCAGGTGGTTGCTCCATATAAACTTCTTCCTCAAGATCACCATGTAGAAAAGCATTCTTAATGTCCAACTAATAAAGAGGCCAATGACGAACGGCAATCATAGAGAGAAAAAGACGGACAGATGCTATTTTAGGCACGAGAGAGAAAGTGTTACTATAATCAAGCCCAAATATCTTTGTATATCCGTTGGCAACAAGGTGAGCCTTCAGCCGATCAACCTGGCCATTTGGACCAACTTTGACTGTATAAACCCAACGACAACCAAAAGTAGATTTACCTGCAGGAAGGGAAACAAGCTCCCAAGTACCACTCGTATGTAAAGCAGACATCTCATCAAACATAGCCTATTTCCATCCTGAATGGGAAGTGCTTTACCTATAGTCTTAGGAATGGAAATAGAGGACAAAGATGATACAAAAGCATAATGGGGTGATGACAAATGATGATAACTCAAGAAAGTATAATGTGGGTTAGCATTACGAGTGGATCTTATACCTTTTTGAAGTGCAACTGATTGGCTAGGAAGAGGCAAGTCCGCAGTAGAGGAAGCGTCAGGTGCAGGACATGAATCATTTGGGACTGATACTAGACGTGGGCGGTGGTGATAAGTCAACAGTGGTGGCACTATAGCTGGAGATGGAGAAGTAACCGTAGATTCCTCAAAGATTGGTGTGGGTAAGACTGGAGGTATGGGTAAAACCTCAGAGATATTAAGATGATCAGAAGATGTATAGAAAGGTTGAGATTCAAAGAATGTGACATCAGCGAAAATAAGGTAGCGACCCAGATTAGGTGAATAGCATCGATACCCTTTTTGAACTGAAGAGTAACCTAGGAAGACACATTTGAGAGCACGAGGGGCTAATTTATCTTTTCTTGGGGCTAAGTTATGAACAAAACATGTGCTCCCGAAAATACGAAGGGGATAGAGTAGAGATGTGACTGAGGAAATAGTATGGAATGGGGAACCTTATTCTGGATCGAAGATGATGGCATTCTGTTAATGAGATGACAAGATGTGAGGATCGTATCGCCCCAAAAACGCAGTGGAACATGGGATTCAATGAGAAGAGTGCGAGCAGTCTCAATGAGATGCCTATTTTTCCTTTCTGCTATACCGTTCTGTTGAGGGGTGTATGGACATGATGTTTGGTGAATGATTCCTTGATGAGTCATGAACTCCTGAAACTGGGAGGATAAGTATTCTAAGGCATTATCACTACGAAATACACGAATAGAAACACAAATTGATTTTGTATTTCAGCACAAAAACTTTTGAATATAGAGAATAACTCGGAACGATCTTTCATTAAGTAACCTAAGTACATTTGAAAAATCATCGATAAAAGTAACAAAGTAACGAAATCCTAAGGGTGAACCGACTCTATTAGGACCCCAAATATCGGAATGAACTAATGGTGTTATGGTGTAGCCGGGTTAGTAATCCGAGGCTTGTACATAGGTGTCCTTGGTTTGTGTGTGTATGGTACGACTAGGTGGAAGCCCTATGTCTTATGTCTTAGTCCCTATTTTCTTTTTTCGCGTCGCTCTTATTTTCGCATATTTCGTATTTCTCTGATTTTCAATTTACTATTTCTTATTCCTGATTTTATTATGTCATCCATCCACTTGTTACTATCCTTTAGCTTGAGCCGGGGGTCTATCGGAAACAGCCTCTCTACTTCTTCGGAGGTAGCGGTATGGTCTGCGTACATCTTACCCTCCCCAGACCCCGCTTGGTGGGAATACACTGGGTTTGTTGTTGTTGTTGTTGTAGACTTTAAGCGACTCTCAATACTACGTGAAAAAGTAGCACGAGTGTGTTTCCCAAGTTGACACGACTGACAATCTAATGTGGATAGACTAGACAAACTAGGCACCATCTTTTGTAGCTTGGATAGACTAGGATGTGCCAAACGTTTGTGAATAAGGTTGGGAGGATCTGTAGCGGAGCATGCTGTGAAGGAATTTGAAGAGGTAAGATGGTAAAGGCCCTGTGGTTCATGTCCTATGCCAATTGTCTATCCCATTTTGCGGTCCTGCATTAGAAAAGAATCATCAAAAAAAGTTATACTACAATTAAGGGCACGTGTCAAACAATTAACAAATGCAAGATTAAAAGGACAACCAGGGACATAAAGAACAGAGTCTAGAGTGATAGAAGATAAGGTTTTGGCTTGTCCAACTCCTTTTGGCTCTGTTCGAATTCCATTAGCTAAAGTAATAGCAGTAAGAGATTGTGAATAAACAAATATCAGACAGAAGTGATTTGCCACCAGAAATATGGTCAGAAGCACCTGAGTCCACAACCCATGATCCAAAGGTAGGAGATTTTGCAGTTGAGGCTATTGGTAGAAATATATGCTTACTTGCTTGATATTGAAGATACTCATTATATTCCTTGTCAGATAAATATGCACGTTGATCACATGTGGTGTTAGACTGAGCAATATGAACATTTTTGGATAGTCGACCATGCAAAGAATAGCATATTCCACGAGTATGTCTTAAGCCTTTTACAATAACTACACTTAGGTCGAGAATAGCATACGCCACGAGTATGTTCAAACCTTTTACAACAACTACACCTAGGTCGAGATCTTCCAAATCGACCTTCCCTTCGTTGATTTTAACAATGCTTAAACTGTCTAAGATGTTGCTGAATTTTTGTTTCTTAACAATGCTTAAATAAGTTGTTGAATTTTTCTAAATAGTGATAAAATTCTAATGTTTATTATTTTCTTAAATCTTAACTGCGATAAAAAATGGCTGACCCGACATGAAAATATGGGGAAAAAGAATTAGTGAGACCAATAGGACAACAATTGTATATCTGTTTTGTGCTAAGACAACTCAAGCGGAACCTTTTTTTAGTTTTTAATATGAACTTCCACTTATATATATTGTCTCTATTTATTTAGGTCATTTTTCTTTTAACTTGCATTCACTTCAATGAAGCGAGCACTTCGTGTCATGCTTCGCTTATAGCATAAAGCAGACCCTTGTCGCTTCTTCTCACTTCACACTCCCCTAAACCCTGTGCAGCACTAGCTAGGTTGGCGTAGTTGCCATAAAAAAGCTAGCCAGTAAAGTAGGTCAGTCAGTCAGGCGATTGTACAAGGAAGCTAACATGCGGATGAGGTTGAAGGGGTCTTGCTCAACCTTTGGATTATCGCAAGCACAACCTTTGACCTCTTCGTGGACAACCTCTCCATCGTTCAATTATTCTTGGGGCTTGCTGCGGTTAGGTGTAAGAAGCCCCACCGGGGAAAAGTGTATTTCATTTATCAATTCTTTGTTGCAATCTCTTTGATCCACCCCTTATGAAAAAACGTAATACGCCTTGAGGAAGTACGTGCATACTTCTTTGTATTCTAAGTTAATTATCTCAGTGTTTGTTTTCCAGCAGGGTGATGAAAATTTACGAGAAACAATTGGGCGTATTATATGTGCTAATTGCCATTTAGCTAATAAGCCTGTGGAGATTGAGGTTCCATAGGGAGCCATGCATTCCTCACGGGCTGGGTCTTGCATTTGCGGTATCCAATCAGATCTACCTGCTACTGGCTAAGGAACAATAAGTTAAGCAAGGTCTAGGAGATTGATAAAAGAACCTGGCCAAAATCGGTCTTGTGTTCAATTCCTCGGTTGGAAGAATTTCTATCTGGTAGCTGTCTTTCCCTTCTCTTAGAAAACATAGTTCAATTTAAGCTTTTGGCTTGCGGGATCCACTGATTTTCCATTCCATATTTCTGTGTGATGAAATTTCTCCATGATGCCCTATCATCGTTGAACTTCCATCTCCATTTTTAGAGGACTTCTATTGTGTAACCTCAGATTCTTAATGCCCATAGCCATTTCTGTGTGATGAAATTTCCTCATGGTGCCTTATCATCGTTGAACTTCCATAGCCATTTTTTAGTAGACTTCTATTGTGTAACCTCAGATTATTAATGCCCAAAGCACCCTGCTTCTTGCTTATAGTTAGGACTTCCCATCTCACCAGATTGATGCTTCTGTTCACGTTGCCTTACCAAAGGAAATCTCTCCTTAGCGGCCTAACTTTTTGCTACCCTTGTAGCAATTGGAAAGACAAACTTCATATAAAGTGGGAAGAGCATTCAACACTGAGTTGATAAGTGTCTGTCTTCCTCCTAAAGAAATCTTATTTCAAATTTGAGCAATGGTGGATGAGAGTGGAAGGTTTGTCTGAGAAGATCAAGGAGTGGTGGGAATCCTTCAACACTAAGGGCACAGTTTCCTTTGTTCTAGCCTCTAAATTGAAGATGTTTAAAGTAAAATTAAAGGAGCGGGGGTTGGAAAACAAAAATAATTCAAAACAGGAGGAGGAGGATATCCTCCCTCAATGGTCAATCCTAGAGAAGATACAGGAGTTGAAGACATTGATAGAGAATGAAAAACTACAGTTGTCCATGGAATTTGAAGAGGTGGCCAGTAGTCAAGAAATAGGCTGGAGGCAGAGATCAAGGGTGCAATGGCTCAAACAAGGAGATAAAAACACCAAATACTTCCATAGGATTGCCACAACTCATAGAGGTTTGATACTATAGATTTTCTGATGATGGAGGTGGAGCTCTGTTACAGAACCAGAAGACATCAAAGGGGCTATCATCAGTTCTATCAAAACCTATACAGAGAAACCAAACAGTGGAGACCTGAGTTCAGTCTACAGGGGTTGAAAGTATAAGTCAGGAAGAGATTCAGTGCTACAAAGACAATTTGTTGAAACTGAAGTGTACAACTAGGTTATGCTCTGTGCTAGTGATAAGGCACCGGGACCAGATGGTTTTCCTATGAGTTTCTTTCAGAAATTTTGGGAGGTATTAATAGAAGACTTCATCAATGCAGTAAGACAGTTTCAATAGAGACAGAAATTTGAGAAAAGCCTCAATGCCACTTATGTGGCCCCAGTGTTTTGGACGACGAAAGGTGACAAGGCTCTGCTGGCGAGGCAAGCAGCGAGGTGGTCGCCTTTTGGAAGTGCGGCGACAATTAATACCGAAAGATTAAAATATTTAATTGCATATATAAATAATCAAATCTTAATAACAATAATATGTTAGCAAATATTTCAAGTCAAAAACTAAAACTAGATAGTAGATATTATTTTGTACTCTGGAAAAAAAAAACAGAGGAAGAAGTAGAAGAAGAAAAACAGAGGAGAAAATCTGAGGAAGAAGTAGAAAGAAGGAAAAAAAATCAAGAAGAAATCAATAGACTATGATGGACCAGTGAAGGAAATAAGAAAAAAGTAGAAAAAGAAAAAGAAAACATAGAAATGACTTACCAGTCGTCGCCTACCGGAGTTGCCAGAATCACCCGTAGTCGCAGTCACCTCTCAGTGGTTGCAGTCAAAGCAAAATAGAAATAAAAGCCCTAAAATTACCTTTTATCCTTAAAATCCTAATTTTCTTCTAAAAAAAATAAAAAGGCGTCGCCTTTAGCGCTTCGTCGCCTTTTGCAGGTTGCATCGCCACGAAGGCATATGGCGACACTTCCTCGCCTCGCCTCGCCGTTCGCCATTGGCAACATGGCGCTTGCCATTGATAACGCTGTGTAGCCCTCATACCAAAGAAAACATGGGCTGAAGAACTCAAAGATGCCATTAAGCCTCACTGGTGGAGTTCATAAAGTTTTTGCCAAGCTCCTGACAGAGAGATAAAAGGGTGGTGAGCAAACTAGTCAACAAACACCAGTAGGCTTTCATCCAGGGCAGACAAATCATAGATGCATCGCTCATAACCAGTGAATGTGTGGATTCTAGATCAAAAGGGGAGGTCCTGGAATCATGTGCTTGACATAGAGAAAGCATATGACCATGTAAATTGAGAGTTGCTTCTCAACATTTTGGAACAAATGGGTTTTGGGGAACTAAGTTGCTCGGACTCTTTAAAGATGTGGCCACACCTGTGTCGGATCCTTCAAAAAATGCACTATCTTGAAGGATCCGACACGTACCCAATGACATTTTTGAAGAGTCCGAGCAACATAGTTGGGGAAAAATGGTTGAAGTGGATTGGATTTTGCATCAAAACTGTCAGGTTCTCAATTCTCATTAATGGAGAATTTGCTTGTTTTTTTTTTTTCCATCAGAGAGTCTGAGATCCTCTATCCCCTTTCCTCTTCATACTAGTCATGGAGGGTTTCAATAGCATGATGAGGGTGGCCATTCAGAAAAACTGGTTTAAGGGGTTCAATGTTGGCAATCAGGCAGGATGGATATGAAGATTTGCCACCTTTCATATGCTGATGATACTACCATCTTCTATGATGCTAAGACAAATCAAATTAGTTTCATCAGAATGATTTTAGTAATCTTTGAGGCAGTTTCTAGGCTTTCAGGCAACTGGAGGAAGAGCAGCACCTTTCAAGTCAAGGTCTCTAACCTACAATGCTTGACCAACATCCCGAATTGTCGAATTGAGAATTTTCCAACCACATACTTGGGGATGCTGTGAAGCAGAAATGAAATAAGAGAAAATCAGCTTTTTAAGATTAGTCAACCGAGAAATAACATTATAACAAAGATAGATGTCATTTGGGTACAGCCCATGAGCATTTTCCCAAACCTAAGGAGCACGTTTGGAATGGTCGGAACAACGACATCAACTTCGATTAATAGATTTCCGTAATAGACCACACAATTGAGCATCAATCTTCTCCCGTTTGCCTTTATTATTTTCATCAACATTCTTAGCCTGTTTAACCAAGTGGTCTTGAATACCCTTGTCCGTTGCACCATAGAGCAAGCATTAGATGAAGCCGACTTTGTCCATCTTGCATATCAACTTCCTCTATCGATGGCATCGCCGCCCAACACAGAGAATGAACATGGTCGGTAGGTAATTAATCTTTGTTTGGATAGCAATATGGTACACGCATCAAGCGATGATCTTTGCTTTTCTATCCCCGACATTCAAAAGAAAGGGGAAAAAGGAGAGTTAAAAGAACCATATAGATAAAGATCGAGAGCCTTGGATCGGGGTTGAACCATATCCCCCTTTGCTGAACAGAGGAAGACCAAGATAAGTAGTTAACACTGCCTATCAAGGGTTCAGTGGTGATGGAGTGGTTCGGGTTGCTGGAAACCATGGGTTTAGAAGAAAATATATGAACTGAGAGACATATTGTAAATGTTACCAAATTTGAAAAATCTGCAATTGCAGGAATCTAGATGCAAACGTTGACCGGAATCCCAAAAAAAATGGATAGTCATTGAGAAAGTTCAGATCGGTCTATCAAAATTTGAAAGCTACGATCAACATGGGATGGCTATTGATGGTGGACTTGACTGGGTTTTGCTCGCACCGGAAGTCTGAGTGTCGTGTGGTATTGGTTTGGTCACAACACCTTCGAAAACAGATATATGTTTAGACAACCAAAAAAATAGCCGAAAAAATGCATTTGAAATTTCTCTTCCAATGTTGTTGGCTTTAACCAGGCTCGATGCCATCTGAAGTGGAAGAGAAATAAGAGAAAACTCAGCTTTTTCAAAACCGAGAAATAATATTATAAAAATGATAGATGTCATTTGTGTATAGCGCATAGGCCTTTTCACGAACCAAGAAGCAGGTTTGGAATGGTCGAAACGACGACATCAACTTCGAATAAATAGATTTTGCATAATAGACTACACAAGTGAGCATTAATATTCTCCAATTACCGTTATCTTTTTTCATCCACATCCTTAGCCTATTTAACCAAATGGTTTTAACCCCTTGTCCTTTAAAAAGGATGGACAATTGGTCCCCTTAAATGAACTCAGCATTCCTTCCCTCAAGAGCTAACTTTTGGGGTTCAGTTTGGCCCAATATCCATTTCTTTACATGGTATCAGTGTCAGACCCATCCCAATTCTTTGTTCACCGATATTGGGCCTCTATATTATAGTCAGCTCCAGTTAACAAGACCTTAACCAGACCCGAGCGTGCGGGGAGGGCTAAAGAGTCCTACATCAGAAAGTGGATGGACAATTGGTCTCCTTAAATGGACTTGGGAAATTCTCCCCTCATGAGCTAGCTTTGGAGGTAGAGTTACACTCGGGATCCATTTCATTACACATGCCATTGTGAAATTATCACAAGCAGCTACAAATTTGGGATGGGATTATCGAGAATACTGAGATTGAGACTCTCGCCCAGGCACGCTTAGTTGTACTGTATTGGCCAAATGGATGCCCTTACCAGAAAGTGCACATGAACTGTTGGAACTGGTTGGAAATTGTATTGTCTGGTTGATTTGAATAGTTGATTACTGGAGAAGAACAACTTTTGCCGAATACTGACCAGCGGAACTCTCATGCGCCGATGCATGGCTAGATCTTGCCAAAAAATCTGAGGTCTTTTTGTGTGTGGTAAATAGTCTGCTGGTGGAGTTTATCCGTTTTTGGTTGCGGATGGAGGACTTTGTGGTGGTGTTGGTTTCTGCACAATGCCAAGGCCAACAGAAAATGAACTCATAAACAACAACTGGAATAAACAAAGGACGTTCTTTTCTTCCTAGATGTTGCTGATAAGATACATGACCACTTTAGGGTAACAACACTGATACCATGTTAGAAAGTAAGACAAAGGTTATGAGAATTAATAGAAACTCAGCTTGATTATTTCCTCAAGGCATTGGGTTTTAAATTGCTAGATGCACAGAGTTTAAGAAAGTAAAGAGAATCAAAATACATAAGTACAAGAGTAAATCAAACTATACTGTATTTACAAGATCCTTAATATTCTAGAATATCTACGAGATTCTAACAAACTACATACAGTTATATAGCTTTCCCATGTTCCATCGAAATCACTACAGCAGAATACCGTATGTTTTCACTGTGGCTATCTCGGATCGTCTCCGTCTGTGTGGCGCTTGAAATCACTGATCATAGTATTTATATTTATTGCTATATTTTACCCTAACTAGCTGCTTAAAGCTGCGGTGTTTGTAGTTAACATGGATGTTCATTGTTCAGAAGTCTCAAGGTATTAGCCCTTAAACAATCGCACCTCCTTTGTATGTCCATAAGCAAACAATCATACTTAACATTAAGAGAGTTTTTCATGGGAGTTTAGTGTGGTCATGAGTATCCATCGAGCCCTTTTTAGTCTCTGGAGCTTAACTGCAGAAAAATCCTGGAAGATGGTGTAATATTTGTAATGCATATTAGAGTAGTTCTTTTCTCATTGTCATTTTGTATTTTGGCAGAATGAGGAGCAACTAAGGAACAGTGTAATGTTTGATTTGCTGTATGTTCATCATCACCATACTTTGGCTCCATATATCATTTCGTACTATCATCACAATTATAAACAAAGGCCATGGCCTATTGATGCGAATCTGAGGTTGGTCATCTGATTTAATGCTCAAATTTTCAATTCTTTTTTTTATGCTGATTGTTTTATGGTTCCTCAAGCGCTCTTCTGTTCCCTTTTTCACAGCAGTGCAATGAATGGGTTCATTTGGTTATCTGGGAGGAATGGCCTGAGAGATAGGGTTCCTTCTCCACTTAATGGATTTGGAGATATCTTAAATAATAAGATTTTGTGAGTTTACTTGTGGCAATTCTAGACTTCTATCCTTTCGAATTGTGATTGTGACATGTTCAATATCTCAATTGCCTGAGAAAATACCTCTTTAAACTTCTTTTTTGGTGGCCAGAAATATTACCTTTTTGAATCCAGTACCTCACACACACATTCCAAGGCCTCCTCCTGGAGTATTTATGCCCAAAAAGGTTTGTAAAGGATCCATGATTTGCTTAGTTGCTGTTGTACATTTGGGAGCATTCTAACCAATAATAACCAAATCATAAAACTGCTTAACCATTGATTTCATGACAGATTTGTAATTTAACAAGAGTATGTACAGTAATGATTTTTTCAGTTTCTTTATTTGAATCAGCGTATACCTTTATAAAGTGGATTCTAGTTCCAACTTGATCTAGTCAGTGTAGTTATTTATGTGGTGTTTCCTGCTATGATAGATTAGAACATATCCTTTGAGATTAAAGAGATGCCAACTCTTTGAGATGGCGTAGGAGCTTGAGTTTATTTAATAGATAAATTCTAATATTTCTTCAATTCAAGTTAATCTGCTGTTCATATTTTCTTGTAATTTGATGCACATCTTTGCTGTTTAAGGTCCACTGTCTGGCTGAATAGGTTGCATTCCTGTTTTTAGAAAAATTGAGTGTATTTTTTAAATTTGTACTGCAGATACTGAGAGCTGTTGATATAAAACCTTTCCCTGTATTATGGCATGAAGATCACGGTACCCGGCGCCAGCTTGGCAAAGATAGGTAAATCTGATCTTTGCCGTGTATTGTGGCCCTTGGGGTCTCTGCATTTCAATGATAATCTACAAGTAGTAGTAATCTACAAGTAGTAGTAATAACAGAAATTTTCTGTACTGAGTAATGATCTTGTGAATGTAATTTCGTCATACAAGTAATCAACTGATGATATGAGTGGTTTTTTTGTTTTGTACAGGGGTTCTGTACCCGGGGCAATAGCAGGGCCTTCTCTGGGGGAAGCAGCACATCGGTTGCTTAAGAACACATTGAATATCAAACCTGATGGAACAAACTTTGGAGTGTTGGATCAATCAAATTCTCGAAATTTTTCGAACCATGTTTTGAATAGGTCAAGGCCAGCTGGATCATCTGGCTATGAAGATGGATTCTATGATCAAATGAGTCGTAGGAATTTGTCTTCTAATCACAGGCCACACTTTCCTGGACCTGCTGGGCGTGCAAGTGGCTTCTTTGAGGACCCTTCTTATTTCCCTAACAATTTTATGCCTCGTGGTGCATCTGGGAACTCCAGATATGCTCCTTCCCCTTATGAGTTGCGAAACACTAGGCAAAATTTCAGGATGCAAGATAGACATTCATATCTAGACCAGTACCATGGCATGAGAAATGAGATGTCAGTGTTGACAATCGAAAGTGGTGCAATAACGGGGCCTTATTCAACTCTGCCAAGAATGTCAAATTCTGGACAACTATCTAACGTCCGTCCACACCCATTCACACAAAATGTGGGTCCTCTTCCTTCACCCCCGCTGCAGTGGATTAACAAACCTGCAAGGGGAGCCACACCAATGTGCATAAAGCATGAAGAAACTTCAAAAGGGCTGGGGTACGACAAGCAAGTCAAGCAGGTTTACCAAATCAAAGCCCGGCCTACTCGGAGTCCTCAAGTACCGGAATAAAACGGTGATATTTGAGTTATTTTGATCTTTGCTTTTCCTGTTGATAGTGAATCTCATAGACATAGTGAGAGGACTTGTCTCATATTTGTATCCTCACATGAAGGATTTAGCTCGTCTCTTTAACATTATATATGGATGGGAAGCTCCAGCATTTTATATTTGGTTTGTTAAAACTCACTACACTGCGATGCACATTTCACACACAAGGCTAAGAAGCAAAGCTTCATTTGATGAAGAAGAAAAGTAGTTACGTTATAATATACCTAGTATATTTCCATCAAGTGGGGTTTGGGAAGGGTAAGTGTAGGCAATCCATACAACTACCTCAGAGGTGAGATAGAGAGGTAGAGAGGTGGTTATCGATAGACTCCCGACTCAAAATAAAACAATCTAGACAAGGAGTATTAAAAGGACAAACATACAATAGAAATCAACACATCCATCAATACTATATACAAGATACACCAGGTCATACAACAAATGATACATCCTAAACTAATATTAACCTTCTACCCTAATTCGTCTCCTCCACAACTTTCTTTCTAGGGTCATGTCCTCGGTAAGTTGGAGCTGTTCCATGACATGTCTAATCACCTCGTTCTAATATTTCTTTTGGTCTACCTCTATCTCGCTTGAAAACATTCGTAGCCAATCTCTCACACCTTAGCATAGGGGCATCTGTGCCCCTTATCACATGATCGAACCATCTTAACCTCGCTTCCCTCATCTTGGCTTCTACCGAGCCCACTTTCACCTCTCGAATAACCTCATTTCTAATTCTATCTTTCCTACTACACTTACACATTTATTGAAACATTCTCATCTCCGCCTTCTTCATTTTGTGGATGCGGGCCTTCTTTATAGGCCAACACTCTGTCCTATATAACAAAAACGGTCTAATCACTACGCTGTAGAACTTGCCTTTTAAGTTTAAGAGGCATCTTTTCGTCACACAAGATTTTAGAGGTGAGCCTCCATTTCGTCAATCTGATAAGTGACATCTTCGTTAATCTCTTTGTTTCGTGGAATCATAGATCTCAGATACTTGAATCTATCTCTCTTATGATAAAATGAGTGTCAAGCTTAACAACCACATTGGACTCGTGAGACACCTCGTTGAAAATATTTTGTCTTGGACCTACTTAACTTAAACCCTTTAGACTTAAGGATTTTCCTCCAAACCTCCAATTTAACATTAACTCCACTATGTGTCTCATCAATCAAGACCACATCATCCGCAAAAAGCAAACAATAAGATACCTCACCTTGAATTTGCTGTATTAAAATGTCCATCACCAAGACAAAAAGAAACGGACTAAGCGCAATCCTTGGTGTAACCCCATCAAGACGGAAAAGTGCTCCGAGTCCCTTCCCCCAATCCTAACCCGAGCTTGGCTCCACCATACATATCCTTAATTACCCTAACATATACTATAGGTACACCTTTAGCCTCCAAACACCTCCAAAGAACCTCCCTGGGAATTCTATTATAGGTCTTCTCTAAGTTGCTAAACGCCAAGTGCAAATCCTTCTTCCTTTCCCTATACTACTCCACCAATCTCCTAATGAGATGGATGGTTTCAGTAGTCGAGCGTTCTGGCATAAATTCGAAACAATTTTCAAAAATAGTTTCATTGATAGGGAAAAGTTAGTTACAATGAGACTGCTAGGCTGAGTATTTGTAGACTCACATGAGTCTCACATGAGCTTCTAGAATTTTCTAAAACTACCTCTAACAACTTGTGCAACTTCCTAACTAATTGACTTGCTTGACTTAACTAACAAATTAAAATGTGAACAGTAAATCAATGAAATAGTAAAAACTGTTTCAATGTAACAGTGAAGCTAACTCTATAATGTGTATTTTAACATCGATGTTAAGCACACCAAGCTTGTCTAAAAGATGAAAATGTTGATCTTGATTCAAGATTTTGGTAAGAATATCTGCAATTTGATGATTTATGGGAACATACAATGTCTGTACAAGCCTTTTCTTGATTTTGCATCTTATAAAGTGATAATTAATCTCAATATGTTGTCCTTTTATGAGAAATATGATTGGTTGTCTTGTTGAATTGCAGACTTACTATTACTGAAGACTGTAATAGGCTTGTTAATAGGAATATTTAGTTCTATAAATAGACCTGTCAACCATGTGATTTCTGTTAAGGTTGAAGCCATGCTTCTAAATTTTACTTCAGTTGAGCTTCTAGATACAGTGTGTTGTCTCTTGGACTTTCAGGATATCAAGGAATTACCAAAATGCACCATATAACCTGTAACATATCTTCTTATGTATGGAGATGCAACTCAGTCTGAATAACACCAACATACAAAGTTTGTCGTAGGTTGAGCCTTGAGCCAACACCCTAACCTACAATTCCTTTTAAGTACCTTACCACCCTGTTAGCAACTTCCGAATGAGACTGACATGACCCAAAATTGGGCCTTGTCGTATGGGCATCTCAATCCCAACATGAGCTGGAGATCGCCCCATTAATCTAACCTAACCATCATGTCAATCCACAAGTGTCAGAGAAACTCCGACTATATATCAAAATAGCGTAACAAAACTAGTAATCATAACTTAGACAATGTCTAAATATTTCATTTACATCAGCATACTAACCAACATACCCAAGTCTACAGTCATCCACAAGCCTCTACAAATTTGATGTCTAAATATGTCAGGATAAGCCTCCAACAATAGCCAAACCAACTCTAAATAAGTCTATGACCAAAGATAAGAGACTCTGAAATATATGCCTTCTTATATAGGGAAGATCACCACTTCAAGTCAACACATGATCTGCTTCAATCACCTAGTCCACTGCGCAGGAAGAGAAGAAGAAGCTCTAACCCCTATGTCGTGTGGGGACAGCGTCTGAAGACGGTTAGCGGTTGGAACGCTAGCATGTAACTCAAGGATAAGGATAAAAAATAGTCATCATTCAAAATCAATTCAAATCATCATATTCAACCACATTCATATTCATGGGCATGGATGTAGATATATATATATATATATATATATATATATATATATATATATATATATATATATATTACATATCATAACGTGCCAAAGGAAACAAGACTTAACAAGCATCCTTGATGCATTCAATCATGAGCCATGAAGTAGAGGACTCCGACCTTCCAAACTTATAGATTCGAACGTTTCTTATTAGACAGGGGACTTTAACCACATACATTTTCATTAGGCAAGGGATTTTAACCACAAGCCATTTCGATGGGAAAGGGACTTTAACCTCAAGCCGTATTAGATAAGGGACTCTAACTACAAACTTACGTACTTAGGCAAGGGAATCTAACCTAAAGCAATCTCATTAAGCAAGGGACTCAAACCACAAGACACTTTAATAAGAAAGAGACTCTAACCACAAGCCGTTGTGACTATCATTAGTCGACATTGGGTCTCTAACCCTTTGTCCATACATCGTAATTTATTCACTTCAACACTTAGGGACTCTAGCCCATTTAACCAATTCAGCAATATATATGACCACGAGGTCTTCATGGAGCCATTTATCAATCAAACACTTTTAATAAGCCAATGCCTTAATTCAATTCATCATTCAATTCAATTTATGGTCATCAAGACTTTTACAAACCCATCATTCTTCATTAGCAATCTTATACCACACTTTAGTTCAAACACACTTCAATTTCATGTTTAGGGACTTTAACCCCCTTTTAGCCATCAAACCAACAAGGTCATCAATTAACTAATAACATGGCTAACATTGCCTTTACAATACCATTTACCAACCACTCATACTTATTGGGCCATTTCCTTAGTTCAAAACATCATTAACATATGATTAGATATTTCACTTAGACCTTTTCACAAAAACCTTGTGTGCATGCCTTTACCAAGGCCAAAATTAAAGTAGAAATCATCAATAATATTAGGGTTACTCAAGACCCATTTGTTAAACCACAAACAACAGGAATCCACATATGAAAATCATTACCAACATTATGTGAAAACACAAATCTAAGCAAGAACAAACATTACTTATCATTAGGCAACAAAACTCTTATCATTTGATTTTAAAATCACCATTTACAAATAATAATCCAGGTTTAAAGTACATGGTTTTTGAGTTAATAAGAAGGGAAAGAGTCACATGCCTTAAACAAGATGATCCACCAAGAAACTGGACTCCTCTTTGCCTCTAGATTAACACCCCTTGGAATCTTAGCTTCAATCTTGAGGGAGAAATCTTTGAGAGGATTTTTTTGTGTTTTGATCTTGTAATTGTAAAGAATGAAGGGCCAAAAGATGTTATATATTGAGGGTTTTTAAGGGTTTTGGGGTAAGAAAATGTCCATAAAGCCTTTGCTCAAAAGCTAAAAATTTTCTTCCCAGGTGGGTACGACTCACTTAAGTAAATCGTACCCTAGGGTACGAGTGGTACCCTAACTCGTACCCTAGGCCTTCATAAGGACCCCTACACTAACCAAGGTAAGACCACACACCCTTGACTCATACCCAAGGGTGCGAATAGTACCCTAAATCATACTCACAAACCCTACCCACAATAGTGTCAACTAGGCCAAGTGCCAAACATCACACGACTTAGCTTGGTATGACTCGTACACTAATATACGACCATGAGGAGGTGAAGTCGTATCTTAGATAGTGTGTAACCCCTACCACACTACCTAGGATACGAGAGGGGTCACTAAGTCATATTCCAAGAGTATAATTGGTACCCTAAGTCGTACCTAGTCTAGAAGCTTCAGTTAAAGAGATTTTACTAAGGGTCCAAAGCTTTGGTGTTTCAGAGACCTTTTAGGCTGTTGCATGAATTGACTTAAGGCCTGCACAACATAGCTAATATCTGGTCTGGTTATGGTTGCATACATTAACTTCCAATCGGTCTTTCATAAGAAGTAATGTCTTTGAGAACAACATCACCTGTGACACTTGCCGCTTTATCAAACTCAACTAAGGCCAACGTGGCATTTGTCTCTAGTGAAGTAGGAGCTGGTTTAGCATCAGACAATCCTGTATCTAAAATAAGCTCTAAAATATATTTTCTCTAGTTCAATATGACTCCATTTGCAGACCTCAACACTTCAATTCCTAGAAAATATTTGAGTTCTCCTAGATCCTTGGTTTGAACTTCTGATGTAGGATTCCTTTTGCTTTATTTATCATACAACATTGCCACCAGTAATGAGAAGATCATCCACATATACAAAGACCACAACCATTCCTTGTTTCTTTTTTCAAAGAGAACAGAGCATAGTCATATGTGCTCTGAGTAAAGCCTGCATGAAGCAAGGTTGTAGTAAACTTGATGTTCCACTGTCTTGAAGATTTTTGAGTCCATATAAGGACTTAATTAATCTGCAAACCTTCTTTTTCCCTTGTTCTTTAAAATTATCTGGCATTTTCATGTAGACCTCTTCATCTAGATCACCTTGTAGGAAAACATTGTAGACATCTATTTGGTACATACCACCCTTTTGAATCTGCCAAGTAATGACACACCTAACAATAACCATCTTAGCCATAGGGGAAAAAGTATCACGATAGTCCAACCCTTCTTGTTGACTATATCCCTTGGCTACTAATCTTGTCTTAAACCTCTCCACCCCTCCATGAGATTTGTATTTAATGTTGTACACCCATTTTGATCCCATGATATTCTTATCTTGAGGCATATCAATTTCATGACCCAAAAACTAAAGGTCATGATGAAACTTGTCACGGAAAGCCTTAACAAGTAAGCCTATTATCCAAACTGATATAAAATGAAAGATAATATCAAAATTCAAGGCAAAAATTTTAGAGAAGATTTGAACCACATAAATGTAATAAACGCGGAGATGTATAAAAGCATAAGAACTAACTAATACAACTCGAATGTCAAAATACATAAGATATCCAAAAAGAAGTAACTTTGTCTCTGAATACAAATAAAGCCATAGTTTAGATGGGTAAAGGTAGAAGCAAACTCCAGATGCATAGATCAATTTCTACCTTGAATGGGCTCTTAAGTATCGCCCGAATTAACAACTGTGAGACATACTTGTACCTAGATCTGCACCCAAAGGGCGCAGTAGGGAGAGTTTCCATTTGTACTCAGTAGGTATCATAGGCCGACTAAGTAAATTAGAAAATAAAGCATGTAAACATAAACTATGGGCAAGTCATCTGTAATCAGAAAATGTCCTAAACAGTAGCCCACACTGTCTTCACTTACAACTCTAATATATACACTTATATCAACTACAGGTAGAGAAAAGAAGAGTAAATATACTCGTGCATCAAATACAAGTATGGGAAGATAAAAAAAATGAATAGATACCAAGTCAAAGTCAGAAATACATTCACAAAAAAAACACAATATATGAAGTGCAATAAAGATGATTATGATGGCATTGGACGAGGTTGTCGCACAACCTCCGCATACACCTATTGAGTTATGCTCTCGAGGTAGGACCCATGGAGGGTTCATCAAACCATACACAACCAATATCGAATATCAATATCCATATCTCCTCTGGCACATACATCGTAGAGGGTTTTAAGATGTCACATTTTGTGTCAGAAATAGCCAGAATTTTCAGTATTTCCACAGTGGTACCAATGTTTTATAAAAGAATCTGATATGAGGATGTAATGCTCACAATTAACCAAATTGAGAATATCCAATATCCAACCAATATACCAACCAGGTGAGCCAAAAATCCTCTTAAATCAAATAACCATCCATGATCCGATATAGTTTAGCATCCATCAAGTGAAACATGAAAGATAATTTCATAGATACCACATAAATCTCAAAATTTAGGTTTTTTCCCACCAAAAAGAGTAAAACCTGACTTGCATATAACAATACTAGGATACAACATCATATAAAGACCCCATACGGTCACACATATAGCAAATACTGTCTCAAGATCACCAAATAATATTCACATAGCCCCCCAACGGGCACGTGAATCACCTAACACATTTTCCATGATACAACCCTATACCCATAGCATGCTTTTACATTATTGTTAACTACCAACCCATTCTGAAGAAAGTTAAGCCATAACCTATCTCGAATGCTGAAAACCTGTTTGAAAAGCCTTCAATCTGGAGCTTTCTCTTCACGAATAGACCTAGAATCAACTAAAACATGCAAATATATAATCTATGCATCAAAGAAAGCCAAATGACACACATATTGTCTGCTTTCAAATTGGAATCAAAACGAACCCTCAAAATAGGTTTTCCAAAAAGAAGGGTACAATTAAAATTTTTATCCACAATAACAACAGCAATAATAACATACCCAGTGTATTCCCGCAAAGTGAGGTCTGGGGAGGGTAGAGTATATGCAGACCATACCACTACCTCATATTAAGTAGAGAGGCTATTTTTGATAGACCCCCGGCTTAGGATCGCTAGCAGTATAACAAACACAAAATAAATGCATATAAACTAGTACAATCTGCAAAATAAAGTAAGACCACTAACCATAAAATAATCCTACATCCACAAGCTAACACTAAAAAACTATCTATTCAAAACCATACACAACACTCAACACCACGATCAAGAAACTTCAACCGCAAAAAGTATGCTCCCCTATTGTTACCAACACACTTTTACCCCCTAACCCTCTATCTTAATCTGCATCCTTTACCCCTTCCTATAATGGGTCATGTCCTCCGTAAGCTGTAACTGCTTCATATCATACTTAATCACCTCCCTTCAATATTTCTTTAGCCTACCTTTACCCCGCCTAAAACCATCCCTAGCCAGTGTCTCACACCTCCGTACTGGAGCATTAGAGCCCTTCCTCACTGCTTGCCTGAAGCAATGTAACCTTTCTTCTCGCATTTTGTCCTCCGCCGAGGCCATTTCTACCTTCTCCTGAATAATCTTATTCATTACCTTATTTTTCTTGGACACACGTCCATCACAATATCCTCATCTTCACCACCTTCAACTTTTGGATGTGGGAGTTCTTAACTGACCAACACTTTGCTTCATACAACATAGCTGGCCGGACCACCACTCTGTAGAACTTTTCTTTAAGCTTCAAGGAAACCTTCTTATGATATAAAACTCCCTAAGTGAGCCTCCATTTCAACCACCCTGCCCAGTACGATGCGTGACATCCTCATCAATTTCACCATTGCCCTGATCATAAACCCTAGATACTTGAAACTCTCTCTCTTCTGGATGGCCTGAGAGACCAGCTTCACAACCGCGCCAGCCTTCTGCAACACATCACTAAACTTACACTCCAAGTACTCCGTCTTGGTCCTGCTTAACCAAAATCCCTTAGACTCAAGGGTCTGTCTCCAAATCTCCAACTTATCATTAACTCTCCCCGAGTCCCATCAATTAGTATAACATCATCTGAAAATAACATACACCAAGGCATCTCTTCTTGAATATATCGCGTCAAAATATCTATCGCCAAGGCAAATAAAAAGGGCTAAGAGTCGATCCTTGATGCAACCCTATTAAAATTGGAAAGTGCTCTAAATCTCCACCTACCATACTCACCCGAGTCTTTGCGCCATCATACATGTACTGAATCGACCTAGTGTACGCCACAGGCACCCCTATAGCCTCCAAACACCTCCACAGAATCTCCGTGGGCACCTTATCATATGCCTTCTCAAGATCAATAAATACCATGTGCAAGTTATTCTTTCTCTCCTAAAAATATTCCACTAATCTACTAACAAGGTGAATGGCATCAGTAGTCGAGCGACCTAGCATAAAACCAAACTGATTCTCAGAGATAGTCACACACCTTCTCAGCCTTAACTCTACCACCCTTTCCAAACCTTTATAGTATGACTCAACAACTTAATACCTCTATAGTTTTTGCAACTCTGGATGTCTCCCTTATTTTTTTCAATGGAATCATCGTACTCCACCTCCACGCTTCAGGCATCTTAGCCTTTTTAAAAATGATGTTAAACAACCTTGTTAACCACTCTAAACCTACCCCGCCAGTGCTCTTCCAAAAATCTATTGGAATCTTGTCTGGCCCGGTCACCCTACCCGGCGCATTTTGTGAATAGCCCCCTTAACCTTCTCAACCTTGATATGAATACAATAACCATAGTCGCGACACTCTTCATATTTTTCTAAGTCCCCCAACACAAAATCTTTGTCCCCCCTTGTCATTCAAAAGTTTATGAAAATAGGACTACCACCTCTTCCTAATAAGGGTATCCTCAACCAACACAATATTAACCTCTTCCTTAATGCACTTCACTTGGTCAAGGTCACGAACGCTCTACTCTCTGGCCTTGGCAAGCCTATACAACTTCTTATCCCCACCTTTTCCTCCAAAGCCACCTGCAAGCTCTCAAAAGCTATCATCTTAGTCGCCGTAATAGCTAACTTAGCCTCTCTCCTAGATACCTTATACTCTTCCTTATTCTTATATCTCACCTTATTATCCTTGCTCTCAACCAACTTAGAATAAGCCACCTTCTTAGACTCCATCTTCCTCTTAACCTCTTTGTTTCACCACCAGTCTCCCCGGTGCTTGCCGATCGACCTCTCGAGACTTCCAACACCTCTCTTGTAGACTCCCTAATGCAACTTGCAGTCGTCTCCCATGTACTATCCACATCCTCTCTACTCTCCCAAGCCCCTCTGCTTCTCAACTTCTCCTCTATCTCCAAAGCACTATCCAAAGTCAATCTTTCCCACTTAATCCTGGGCCAAGCCTCCACTCTTCTCTTATTCCCTCCCTTTTTAATTACCAAGTCCATCACCAATAACCTATGTTAAGTCGAAAGATTCTCGCTAGGTGAGACTTTATAGTCCTGGCATAACGCTCTATCACCCTTCCTAAGGAGCAAAAAGTCTATCTAAGTCTTGGCCACTAAACTACACAACATAATAAGATGATCCTCCTTCTTTGGAAAGCTCAAATTCATTATCCACAACTCGAAGGCCCTAGAAAAATCCAAAAAAAAAGATCCTCCGTCATTCCTCTCCCTAAAATTGAAATCGCCTTGCATATCATCATAACCTCTTGACAAAGACCCAATATAACCATTGAAGTCTCCTTCCACGAAAAGCTTCTCAGAGTTCGAGATGCCCCTCACCACCTCATCCAAAACCTTCCAAATGCCCTTCTTCTCCTCCTTTTTCAAACCTAGTTGTAGAGCATAAGCACTAATAACGATCACCATAGACCCTTCCATGACCAACTTAATAGCCACTCTCTTAACCTCTACCACCTGCTCTCTAAGTTCTTCATCTATTAAGATACCTACCCTATTTCTATGTCTCACACTACCTAAGTACCACAACTTATATCCATCCACATCTCTTGCATTAAATTTTTTATCCAAAAATATATTTTCCAAGATTAAAGGAACTTATAGGAGAAAATTTAAGTGAAAATGAGTTGAAATTGAGGTTTAAATCAAAGAAATATTTTTTTAGGCCTTTCGGGCTGAAATCCCCAAATTTCACCTTTAAATCCAAGTTCTTAATGAATTATAAAGGATCAAAATCAAAGAAAAGTAATTAAAATAAGAATTTGGAGCTTACCCAAGCTTAGAAATGGAAGGAAATGCTCAAAAACTCAAACCCCAAGCTCCAAGTCTCGAAAATGGTAAAGAATCACAAAAAATGAGTATTTAAATATACTAGGTGCCACTAAAGCGGATCATGGGCCACTTAGTGGTCAGTGCTAAAGCTCCCAAATCCCGCTAAAGCGGTACCCATGTAAGGGTGGTAGTTTGCTAAAGATCCCAGGTTACCGCTTTAGTGGTACTTGCTAGGCACCTAAGGCCACTTTAGCACCAAAAGGCCGCTAAAGAGCCCTTCGCTAAATCGCCCAAATGGCCGCTTTAGTGGTCACACCAGTAGTTGTGCACCAGGTTTCTCCTAAAAAAGATTTAACCTCTAAGGCCAAAGGTTTCTCCTGAGTCAAAAGATGCGCCAAGCTACCCATGCTAGTCGACTTTTATCTCAGGGCATCCGTAACCATATTAGCCTTGTCCAGATGATAGAGAATAGTCAAGTCATAATCCTTAAGCAACTTAATCCAATGTGGCTATCTCATGTTAAAATCTCATTGGCTGAAGAAATTTTGAAAGCTTCGATGAACCGAGAAAAATCTAACAACTGACTCTATATAAGTATAGCCTCCAAAACTTCAAAGTAAAAACAGCCGCGCACAATTCCAAATTATGTGTAGGGTGATTCCATCATGGGGATCCAACTAACGAGAAGCATAGCTAATCACCTTACCCATCCTGTATCAACACAACACCTAACTCAACATCAGAAGCATCATAGAAGACGATAAAATCCCCACCCTCCTAAGGCAAAGTCAATATAGGAGCTTAAGTCAATAAGTCCTTAAGCTTTTGAAAGCTCGCCTCACAAGCATCGGGCTACTGAAAGAAAATCTTCCTTTGAGTCAACTTGGTCAATGAAGCTACAATAGATGAAAAACCATCAACAAAACATTGATAATAACCTGGTAAACCAACAAACTTTGAATCTTGGTTGGAGAAGTAGGCCTAGCTCAATCACAAATTGCTGCAATCTTAGCTGGATTAACCATAATACCATCCTTGGTCATCAAGTAACCCAAGAAAGAGACAAGCTCCAACCAAAACTCACACTTAGAGAACTTAACATACAATTTCTCATCTCTTAATCTTTAGATAACAACCCACAAATGCTCTTCATGACCGGCCTCACTCTTGGAATAACCAAGATATCATCTATATATACAATAATAGAGGAGTAGAGATATGGTCAAATTACTCGGTTTATCAACTCCATGAACACGGCTAGGGCTTTGGTCAACCCAAAGTACTTAACCAATAACTCATAATGACCATACCAAATTTGAAAAATTATCTTCAAAATATCTGAAGCTCTAATCCTCAATTGGTGATACTCGAACTTCAAATCAATCTTTGAAAATATTGAAGCACTCTGAAGCTAGTCAAACTAATCATCAATAAAAGGAAGAGGATACTTATTCTTAACCATTACCTTGTTCAACTGTCGATAATTAATACACATATGCATAGACCCACCCTTTTTCTTTACAAACAAGACAGGTGCACCCCAAAGTATACTCAGTTGGATAAAACCCTTATGAAATAACTCCTGTAACTGATTCTTTAATTCCTTTAACTCTGCTGGGGCAATCCTATAAGGAGGAATAGAAATGGGTTTAGTTTCCGACTCAACATCAATAGCAAAGTTGATGTCATGACTCAGTGGCATACCAGGAAAATTCATAGGAAAAACATCCTCAAATTCGTGGACAATTCATCCAAAATCCAAAGAAGGAGGTGAAACAACACTAGTATCATGAATATAAGCCAAATTTGACAGATACCCCCTCTCAACCAAGTGATAAGATTGAATAAAAGATTAACTCTCTTAGGACCCGAATGAAGCACACCCTTCTGAGCTATCCCCGGTACACCTGGCGAAGCTAAAGTCATGATCTTAGCATAACAATATAGCACAATATGATAAGGAGCTAACCACCCAATATGACATTAAAGTCTATCATATCTAATACAATTAGATCTTTCCAGGTCTCACATCTAACAAAAGTGACAACACAAGATTGATACACCTAATCCACTATTAAAGAGTCTCCTTGGGGGGTGATACACGAATAGGCATATCAAAAGGCTCTCAAGAAGAGTAAAATCTTGAGGCAAAACATACATACAGACACATAGGAGAAAGTCAACCTCAGATCAAATAACATAGTCGAAGACCTTAAACAAATAGGGACGATACCTGTGATGATAACATTGGAGGACTCTGCCTCTGGCCTGGAAGGTATAGCATAGTACTGACCATGTCCACGACTTGACTTGGTAGTCCCTTGACCACCACCACGGGCACTACTACTTTTGTCTCTCGCACCCCTAGTAGAACCTTTTCCTTTCATAGACGATTAGGAGTAGCTTTGAAGACATGATGGGGACAATCCCTGGCCAAATGGCCAATCTCATCACACACATAGCAAACCCTACAGCCCGACTAAATAGAAAGAGGTACGATTAAACTAGGATGACGACCTGAAGCTATCGAACCAGAAGAACCACCACCTAAACCCTGCAAATATACCTTCACTATTCTATTAGGATACCAATGAAAATCTTTAGTATCTCTACCTTGAGAGATGTGACCTAAAACTTGCCCTGTACCGACATTCTCTTGGCACCTCCCTGAGATGCTCAAAGAATAGACTCAGTCATCGTAGAATGGTCCACAATTTTCAGAAATGATGCTCCATATACTATCATATAAGTCGTAGCAAGCTGAAGAAAAACATCCAACCCCTTCATGAACTTTTGAATCTTTTCAATTCCTGTGGCAATACTGGCATAAGAATATCTTGACATGGCATGGAATTATGCCTCATACTTTGCAATAGTCATAGAGCCCTGCTCCAACTAATCAAACTCATCCCTCATTTGATCCCTCAAACTGGAGGGTACAAATCTATCTAAAAAGCTCTTTGTGAACTGATCCCAAGTCATCTCTGGCAAACCAAGAAGTCGAAAACAATTAAGTGAACTCCACCAATATCTGGCTGTATCTCTCAACTGATAAGTAGTATAAGCAACCCTATACGACTCAAGCAAACCAAAGTTATGCAACTTCTTATGTCAATCCATCAAGAACTCATAGCTATCGTCTCCTACAAAACCACTGAACCTAGAAGGACCCAAATGGTAAACCTCTTAAACCTCTTTCAATTCTCAGAAGATATAGCTACACTCACAATAATAGGAGGCATAGTAAATCTGGATGGCTGAGAACCCATCTGAAGAGGCATTATAGAAGAAGGTCGAACTTTTAACCTCAAAATACCATACTCTAATACTGGCACTGAAGGTGGAATTGCACTCGGGGTCTATGGAGTATCATAAGCAGATGTCAGTACAATAAGAGGATCCATGCTTAAAATTGGAGGAACACCATAAGTAGACTTTGGAGTAGATGGAGATACAATAATTAGAGCTGGAGAAATACCAGGTACACTTAAAAGATCACCCTCTAACTGGGTAAACAAACAATTTGTAACCCCTTCAAAACTGGGGGTAGAAGAATTGGTGGAATTGGAGTAGGGCCCATATTTCAACATGCTCATATCGAGGCTCAAGTGAGAGTCCCCTAGTGCTATCTCTGGATTGGGGAGATCCTCGCACCCATCTTTCATATAGAGTCTGACTTAGAACACAAGGTACAAAAGATCTGCATGACATAGAATGAAATAAGAGAAGTTCCCTAAAGATATCTTTAGCCTATTGAAGATAGATATAAACATCTATGTATCAATCTGGGTGACTCTGACACCTCATTCTATACTTTTGAGAATAGTAAACCTGGTTGCTCTAAAACCAACTTGTCAGGACCCAAAAATCATAGGTCATGATGACACTTGTTGCGGTAAGCCTTGACAAGTAAGCCTATCATCTAAACTGATAAAAAATGAACCATAATACCCAAACCCAAGGCAAGAATCTTAGAATCGAGTCGAACCATGCAAATGTAACAAAAGTAGAGATATATAACCAAGGATACCATACCATAATCCCAAAACCTGGTGTCATAATGTAAGAACTAACAAATCGAATGTCAAAATACATAGGATATCCAAAAGAAGTAACTTCGTCTCTAAATACAAAAAAAGACATAGTCTAGAAGAGTAAAGGTAGCATCCAACTCCAGATGCATAGATCAGTCGATAACTCGAATGGGCTCCAAGTATTGCCTGAATAAACTATCGTAAGGTACACTCATACCTAAATTTGCACTGAAAGAGCACAGTAGGGTTGAGTATAGTCCACTTGTACTCAGTAGGTATCATAGACTGACTTAGTAAAGTAGAAAGTAAAGCATATAAGTAGAAACTATAGGCACGTCACCTGCAATAAAAAAATGTATCAAATGGTAGCCCATACCATCTCCACGAATAGTTCTAATACACATATAAAACACTTACAGGTAGAAAAAAAAGAGCAAATATACACGTACATCAAATACAAGTATAGGAAGGTAGAATAAATGGACATATATCAAGTCAAAGACAGGAATACAATCATAGCAAAAGCACAATATATGAGTGCAATGAAGATGATGATGATGATGCTACACGAGGTCACCGCACAACCTTCGTACACTACTACTGAGCTCTGCTCCTAAGGTAGGATCCATGGGGGGTGCATCAACCCATATACAACCAATTTACAATATCAATATCCATATCTCCTCTCAGAGACATACATCGGTAAAAGATTTTAAAGATGTCACATTTTCTGTTAGAAAAAGCTAGCATTTCCAGTATTTCTTGTATTTTAACAATGGTACCAATGTTTCATGAATGAATATGATATGGGGATGTAACACTCACAGTTAAACATAATGAGAATATCTAATATCCAATTAATATACCAACCAAGTAAGTCAAAAATCCCCTCAAATCAACCAACCATACATGATCCAATATAGTCTAGCCTCCATCAGGTGAAACATGCAAGATAATGTCATAGATACCACATAAATACTAAAATCTTGGCTTTTACTACTAAAAATTGTAAAACTAGACATGCATATAACAATACCAGGATACAATATCATATAAGACCCCACACGGTCACACATATAGCAAATAGTGTCTCAAGATGACCAAATAATATTCACATAGTCCCCACACGGGCACATAAATCACCAAACACATTTCCATGATACAACCCCATACCCATGACATGCTTTTACATTATTATTAATGACCTAACCCGATTTAAAGAGAGTTAAGACATAACCTACCTTGAAAGCCAAAAATTGATCAAAAAACTTTCAATCCTGAGCTTTATCCTCACGAACAATCCAAAATCAACTAAAACATAAAAATATAGAATCTACGCATCAAAAGAAAGCCAACGACATCTACATTGCACACTTTTGAATTAAGGTCAAAACAAACTCCGAAATGGGTTTTCAAAAAAGAAGGATAAAAGCAAATTTTTTTTCCAAAAACATACTTTCCAAGATTAAAGGAACTTATGGAGAAAACCCAAGTGAAAATGTGTTGAAATTGGGGTTTAAATCAAAGAAATATTAGTTTTAGGCCTTTTGGGCTGAAATCCCCAATTTTAACTTTTAATCCAAGTTCTTAATGAAGTATAAGTGATAAAAATTGAAGAAAGGTATCTAAAATAGGGATTTGGAGCTTACCCAAGCTTAGAAATAGAAGAAAATGCTTATAAACTCGAACCCTAAGCTCCAAGTCTAAAGAATAATGGAGAATCATGATAAAAGAGTATTTAAATATATCAAGTATCGCTAAAGAGCCTAGCTTCCACTAAAATGGTACCCACGCAATGGTGATAATCCGCTAAAGTGGACCTTGCACTGATTTAGCGGTAGGCGCTAAAGTCCTAGGTTACCATATTAGCGGTATCTGCTAGGCACCCAAGGCCGCTTTAGTACCAAATGGATGCTAAAGCCCCCTCTGCTAAACCACATAATGGGTTACTTTAGCGGTCACACCTGCATCTATGCACCAGCTAGAGACCTAGAGAATTTGAAGTCTCTGTGGACCCCTTAGGATTCATCCAGAATCTTGAGAACACAAACAAATTATTCTATCCTATCAAATTCAATGCTCCAGACTCAAAGATGATATCATATTTTTGAAAAAAATGTCATTTTCACAGAGTTGACCCCCGAAACCTAATTTCACAATATTTCAAATTAAGGGTCAAAATGAGATATAAGAGCTGTAAAACCACACCAACTATGCTACTAACCCCAAATCAACATTTTGGATCTGCTGGAATAGTTTATTTTGTCATTCGATGCACAAATCAATAAATTTTGATAAAGTCAACTATAAGACTTTTCAAGCCACCAAAAACCACAAATTCACATAATTTACATCTAAATACATGATGACTTGTCTGAAATATCCATACACTGAAGAAATATCATAATACAACCATGAGGAGGGGTAAAATGATCAAATCACATAGAAATAAATATGCCACACAAATCACCAAAAGTTAAGTCATTATAATCAACCACCTGTATGATTATCGTCAAGTGTTTTGATCTCCTGATTTCTAGCTTCAATCCACCTTTCATCCTTAACAGCTTGAGGTTCAACTAGTGTTGAAAGATTGGATACAATGCACTGATAACTTGGAGTGTTAGCATTGGATAGATAAATTATTAAGGGATACCTGGTCCCTTTCTTATTCCCCGTTGAGGTGTAATCCATCAACCAAGTAAGTTTTTTAGGTACACTTGATGATCTTCTTAGGATAATAGTTATATGTGATAATGATGTTGATGCATCTGCATCTGATGAACTAGAAAACATGTCAATTGGTGTATTGACTGGAATATGTGTCTGGGGTATATCCTCGCCTGGTGGCTCAGTAACCTGGTCATGAGAATATGATACCTCAGGACAATCTTTGTAAAGATCAATTTCTCTATGATCGGTGGTACCTACACCAAGCTTAAGAAAATCTGCAGGTGATTCTAAAGGTGATATTTCTGCAAAAGGAAATGCATACTTTTGAAACATATATCTAGTAATAAAAAACTTCTGAATGATCAAATCCATAAAAAAACACCCCTTTGGAGTAGCAAAATACCCCATAAATATTACAAACTTTGCTCTTTTTGAGAATCTTTTAGCTTTTGGCACTATTGATGCATAACATTTAAAACCAATAACTCTTATGTTAAGGATGGAACCTTGTAAAACAACATTTATAAGGGACCTTACCTCCAATATATGAAGAAGGCAGTCTGTAATAAGATAAACTATAGCTTTAACAATTAGTCTCCAGAATTCGATAGGCATTTGAGCTTGAAATCTAATAACTCTAGCAACATTCAATATCTATCTGTGTTTACTCTTAACTACATCATTTTACTGTGGTGTATAAGGACAACTTCTCTGATATATTGTGCTTAAGGATAAAAATAACTCTCTACACTAAAAGTTAAGGAATTTTTTCCCATTATCAAATCTAAGATCCTTTATCTTTGCATCAAATTGATTATGAATCATGCTCAAGAAGTTCTTAATAGCTACAATGAATTCAGATCTCAAGTACAACAAATGAAGCCAAGTATACCTGTTGTAATCATTTACAACTGTTATGAAATAATGCTTCTTATCAGAAGTTGGAATTTTATTAGGCCCCCAAAGATCCATGTGCACAATATCAAAACATTTTTTAGCTCTATAGTTACTGGTAGGAAAAATTAGTCTAGTTTGTTTAGCTAATGGAAAAACATGACATTTATTTAAGGACTCTAAGTCTTTAGTGTGTCTTAATAGATTAAGTGACTTCAGAGCTTGAGGAGAATCCGCCCAAGCCTCATATACCACAGATTATAGTCTTATACATTCACTTTACAACTAGTTTTTAGTAAGTGTTATCTCTATGAATCTCATCCATTCCACAGATATTCTTGAGGATGTATAATCCTTCCTTTCCTTACCAATTCTCATTACCCTGCCACTGTGAAGGTCTTGAAATAGATAAAAATTAGGGTAAAGTAAAACAAAATATGAAATTTTTTTACTCACTTGGATACTGATAGTAAGTTGAGGTTAAAGTCAGACAAAAATAATATATCCTTCACAACTTCATCTTTAAGAACTTGTGCTTCTTCAAAATGTGATATATTTGCTTTAGCTCTAGTAGAATGATTTACTTTATTCTTTTTGTGTCATCTATCTTATGATAGTGGGAAAAACACCTCCATATGTTGCAACATGATGTGTGTTACCAAAATCTACTATCCATTTATGTGTAACAACATGAGATAACAGGAAAATAGCTATACCTAACATGTTAGCTTTCTTGTGATCCTGTTTATCTTTGTTCAGCAGTACCATAATCTTCTTATATTCCTCATCTAAGAAACCTTGTCCCTTAGCTAGAACAACACTAATAATATCTTGGCTCCCTTGACTGTTGCATGGAATCACTTGAGTTGCATCATTACCTTACTGATCTCCAGTGAAGCTATGGGCTAAAAATTAATTATTAGCTTGACCATGAAACTGATGTCCACCAAATTTTCCATGAGATTGATTATTATGAAAAGGTTGATGTGATCCCCTTGAGTCATTATTGTAACCTCCCTTCTTTTTATGCTTCCAATCAATAGGATATCTTGTCAACTTATAATAATTATCTCTAGTGTGTCCAGTGAAGTGACATTAATCACATTTTTCCATTTGAACTCTGACTTTCATGACTATTTTCTATAGTATTCCTATGCACTTGCATAGCCACAGGGCCAGTCGTATCACTTATAGTTGAAATATAAGCTAGTTTCTAAATATCATCTTCTACTATCACTGCATATGGCTGGTTAAGAGTAGGTGTTATCCCTTTCATCAATATTTGCCTCTTCTATTGATCATATGAGTTATTCAAGCCACTCAAAAATTAAATCAACCGTAGTTGATACGAGTGATCTGCATAGTCTTTAGATTTGGGAAAAGTACATGATAGAGCTGGAATCACAACATCATATTCACTCCAGAGATTTTCAGCTTTGTGAAGTATGTAGAGACTGAGTCAGTTCCTTGATTGAGATTATTGATCTCTCTATGTAATTGATAGAGTCTCATGTGATTTACTTTGTCAAATTTCTCCTTAAAATCTTTCCATACCTTAGAAGCATTTATTTCATACACAATTCCCCTCAGCAGTTCTTCATTACCTAAACTCATTAGCCATGATAACACCACTGCATTACAAGTTTTCCATTGTTCATGTAGCTCCTTTGTACATATCTTTGCTGTATGTACCAATTATAAAGTCATTCTTTCCCCCCCTAGTAATGCAATATTCACTATCGACTCCATACAATACATTTCTCTAAGCCAACAGGTTTAATTAGGATTAATTAAAACACCCTGGGTTTTTGGACCCTTAGAAAATTTCTTAGATTTATAGTTTTTGGAAAAGATACGACTAGGGGGTACATGTCGTATGTTGAGGTATGGTTGGTAAGGTTTGGTCGTACACAAACTAGTGTTGGTTGGTAAGTTGGATTGGTTTCTAGAATGGGTACGATTTGAAGGGTACGAGTCATATAGTTGGATACCAGTTGTATGGTTTGGGTCTTTTCTTCACTTAATCTAATACTTAGTAACTTAAGTTAGATCCGAGTATGAATATCTCACCATGATCGTAAGATAGGGTACGAGTCGTACCACTGAATCATATGAAAGATATTGATCAAACATCCCTTTTGATTCTATTCTGCTAGGTATACGATTTAGGGGTACTAATCGTATGGGTTGGGTGCAATTTTGTTTAGGTAAGTCATATGTTGTATAGTGTTGGGTCTAGAGGGGGAGACATAGGGTACTAATGGTGGGTACCACTCTTATTGGTGGATAGGACCGGTATGGGATAGTCGTACCTTATGGCAGGGATTTTGTGCAGTTTAAGTGGGGGTAATCTAGACATTTCCCACTTAGCCACTTAAGGCCCCACAACTTTTAACACACTTGGGAGGTTATTTACCCTATTATTCTAATCTTAAACACTTAGAAACTCTCTCTAATTCTCTCTAAGGCTCTTAAAAGATGGAAGACTAGGGTTTTATCTAGAGGAGCAATTTGGGAATTGTTTGGGTGATTTCTCCCCATTATCTTCATAATCTAAGGCATGTAATCCTCCCTCATTGTTAATTCCAACTAAAGGCATGATTTATACAATATTTTTATGGAATAATTATTGTATTTTTGGGATTTTCAAATATATGTTGGGGTTTTGGTATTAAATGCTTGGTTATGGTTTTCTCATATTTTAATTATGTAATTACATGCTTTACTGGTTGTTTAGACAATTGGGTGCATGGTAATGGTTAATTGAAATTTAAATTGATTTTTAAAACACTATGCCCCCAACATGTTTGATAAAATGCCTATGATAAAGCTTTTACTATATTATTGGACTTTTAATGGAACTATTGCATGGTATGATTTGGTAATGGAACCCTAAATGGCATAAATGATTTAAATGGTTTGGAATGGTTAAAATGGTAAGGTTTAATGGTCATGGTTAGGGTTAATTAAACTTTCTTTTGGGGTACAAGGGAATCCCTCAAGCAAACATGTTAATGAACAACTTGTGGGGTATATAAGATTTCCCCAAGCAAACTTAATAATGTAACACTTGTGGGGTACACGGGATTCCCAAAGTTAACTTGATAATGTAATCCATGGTTACATGGGAATCCCTTTACATAAAAAGGTTATCTAAGGACATTGCTTGCAAGTTATAGTCGGCATGACGATACCACTACTCATAGACTTTGTTAATAATAATGGACTAATGGTTTAGTTGGATGATAATGGTTTTGATTGGGCAATAATGGCGAAGTGTGATTGCTAGCCATTAAGGTGCGAGTCCAATGGGCAGACACTGGAAACTCATGTTTTCTGACATAAGGGTTGGTCATAGCGACCATAATAATACTATGAGGTACATGGGAATCCTCTAAGTACACTGTACATATGTATCACAGAGAGCGAAGGGTACTCAAGAATCCCCTACTCTTATGGTATCTCTCTGGTTCATGCGGCTATACACATCGAGGCCCATTCAAGTGGTTACACTGGACCCATATACCCCGTGGGTGGTTCTAAGACAGTTACGCTTCACATACCCAGATTAATAGTTTTTAAAGACATGCTAAACCCGACTCTCTTTCCTGGCATAGTTAAATAAATATATCTGTATGGTTTGTATGCATATGGTTGGTTTACTTGGTTTTACTGGATGATATTCATTTATCCTTATCATGAGTTCATGCTAGATTTTACCTGATAACTCATCTTCAAGAGGCTATATCCCCATACGATGCAGGAATCAAATGTTTTATTTCTCCTGCTTAGTAATTGGATTTGGAATCAGCTATTATATTAAAGTGGTGAGCTTTCATATTTCTGAAGGCTCCATTTCATATCATGAATGTCTTTATATACTTGGTTTATTTTATGGATGTTTGTTTTGTCTATGGTTAGGGGCATGTCCCAACCAGATATTATTTTTCTTTCGGCTAGAGGCTTGTGTGACTACTATGGGTTGGAATGGGTGGGATCAGTATTGGTGTCAGCCTTATTATTGGCATTGGTATTGGGGTTGATACCATTGAACTTATTTATGATTGTTCCATCCTCTTTTATTATGTTATGTATAGGAGCTTGGTTATTATTTTGGTTGTTGGCTTATGGTCTTGGTTCACTCATTTGGTTATTGGTTAGTTTTAGGACGGTTGGACTCGTTTGGGTTAGTTACAATTATAGACCTATTCTAGAGTCTAGGTTTGTGAAACTAGGCTATCTTGTTATATGTTCAAAATTCTGACTTAGTTTATGTGTTTGTATGGTTGGGTTGGATATTGGGGGTGGTCCCCGGTCCTAGTTGGACTTGGAATGCCCATTACGACAAGGCCCCGGGTAGGTTCGTCTCATTAATGCAGCTCCAGCTACATTGAAGCTCCCATAAAGAAAGGATCACTATGATAAATTTTTAGGTGCCATTGCAATTTCATAAAAATGCAACTAGACTTCACCACTTCAGCTAAATTTTACCACAACAAAAAATTACGACTCTAAAATTCAGCTCACAAACTAGAGAACTAAGATCTTTGCAACTCATTGAACAGAGATCTAAACTTTGTGATGATGGAGATTTAAGCATAGACGACTTACTTCTCAATACCTCCATGATCGATTGATCTAATATCATGTTAAAACTAACTACACTGCGATACACATTTCACACGCAAGGCTAAGAATCATAGCTTCATATGATGAAAAATAAAAGTAGTTCCATTGATAGGTAAAAATCATTTACAATGAGACTACTAGGCTAAGTATTTATATCTTAATTAAAAAAAAATTAGATTTGGAGTTCATTTCTAGATGGTCAAACTGGTCAACACTTGAATATTCATATTGTTCATCCATGATCTTCATATCTTAGTGAAGAAGAATATTCAAAGGTGTTGTTTGATCCTATGCTCTATGTAGATTTTATGTAGCACTTGTGGTTCGTATATGACTAAGGTATGACTTAGAAACTCTTCTAAAACACTCCATAATTCTCTCAAGAGCTTTTGGGTTAGAAAATCTAGGGTTTCAACTAAAGGATCCATTTGGGGCTTGTGTTGGTATTTTTTTCCGTCATTATCTTGATTTAAGGCATATTTCTATTCCCTCATTGTTAATTCTAACTTAAGTCATGGTTTTATGAACATTTTCATGATTTCATTGATTGTACAGTTTTGATTTTCAAATATGAATTAGGGGTTTTGATGTTAAATGGTTGGTTATGGTTTCCCATGGTTTTAATTACGCTTTTATGTGCATTAATAGTGGTTTTGGATAATTGAATTTCATGGGAATGGTTTAATAGTAATTGGAATTGGTTTTGGTCATATTGTGCCCCGATGTGTATGACAAAATGCTTATAAAGAAATGTTCATTACATTGTCTAATTTTTATAGAACTCTTGCATGTTTTAAAACTTGGTAAAAGAAGTATGCATGGTTTAAATGGCTTAAAATGGTAAATGGCTAATGGTTATGCTAGGGAAAGGGGGCACATGGAATCCCCCAAGTGGTTTAATATGATAAATAGAAGGGCACATGAAAGTCCCTTAAACCTATAAATGGTTGGCTATGGATGATACTTACAAGTAAGGGTTGGTATAATAATACCAATATCAATGGAATTGGTTAATAAATGGATAATGGTTTGGTTATTTGGAAATTAGTTTTAATTGGGTAATAATGGTGGAAGGTGTAGCTAACCCATGAAAGGTGGAGGTCCCGAGGGGGGGGGGGGACCAAAACATGAAACTCATATTTGCCGATATGAGGTTGGTCTTGGTGACCAGCATGATGTCACACTATATTTGGGGTATGTACTAGTCTTCCCAAGGGTTACTTCCCTAGTAGTGCAACTACATACACTGGTTCCCTTTCAATAGAGGGAGCTGAACCCATATAGCTTATGGGTGATTTAGGACGATAGAGCTACACAACCCAGATAAAGGTTTTAAAGGCATGCTAAACCCTGTCCCTTTTCACGCCATGGTTATATATATATATGTATAGTTGTGTGCATATGGATGATTTAACTTGGTTTTATAAATGGCATTCTTTTATCCTTACCCTGAAATCATGCTAGCGATCACTCGCTAACCCCTGGTGGCTGTATACCCATGCTATACAGGAATCGACCGTTCTACTCCTTCTATATAGTGATTGACTTAGGATCAGTATTTGGATTGACGTGGTAAGCATCCATTCTTTGGGAAGGCTCCATTTCATGTTATAGATATTTTTAGATATTTTGATTTTATTTAGATATTAGTTTTGTCTTTGGTTGAGGGCATGTCCTAACTGGATCTTATTACTTATTTAGTTAGAGGCTTTGTAGTATTTCTATAGGTTGGAATGGGCGGGATCGATATAGGTGCCAACCTTGGCATTGGAATAAGCAGGGAGGCTGGCATTATCGGACATAATTTCTCACTGTTCCATCATATTTCATTTTGGGATTAATTATATTATGTTTTGGAACGCCTTTGGTTATGGCTTGGTTTATGGCCCTTGTTTTTGCATGGTTCATTTTGGTTGGATTATTGGTATGGATGTTTAGACGCGGTTGGGTCAGTCATGATTGTAATCTTATCCTAGAGTCTTTGTGTGAGCTATTACACTATTTTATTGCATGCTTGAAATTTAGCCAACTTAGAGCAGGTGACTGGAGGTTGGGTTGGGTAACGGGGTGGTCTCTGGTCCTAGATGGACTTGGGATGCTCATTATGACAAGGCCCCAGGGCGGGTCATGTCAGTTGTTAATTAAATTAAAGTTTTGGGTTTTCCAGTTGTTGATTATTATGTGATTGTTGAATGTCTTCAAATATGAATTCTTTTAATTATTACACCTGTATGACCATCTAATCTCCCTTAGCTAGGGTTGTGGGAACCTTAGCTACATAACGAAGTAGGGGAAGTGTTTAATTCTTCTAGAGTAGTACTGCTGCATGTATTGGGGTTTCATTAGCTTTGATTGTTTTCTTACGGGTGCACACGTTAGGATCCAGTATGTATTCACTATGAATCTAAGAGAGAGGTAGATATTTGAAAAAGACAATCACAATGATAATTAGGGTTAATTGTCGAAATAAGCTTACTTGTACTATCTTTTTAAGCCAGCTAACTCCCAACAAATCATCTTTAGATCGATATAAGATAGTTATAATTTGGGTCCAAGGTAAGAGTTAATTGTGCGATACTCTGAGATTGAGAGGAGATAAGTGATATTCACCAAATGGTGCCGAAAGGCGGTTGGCGATACCTATCTTACCAGACTCTACATGCACAATAGTTTTATAGTTGGATTGAGCACAAGAAGTTTATTAAGTTAGAAACAAGGGGGAACACAACCCTAGTTTTCATCTACGGCTAAATTACAACCAAAGTTACTACTAGTTACTTGTTTGAGATAGTCACTACAGAACCCCCTCATTTACTTTTCCAGTTCTGCCCGTTGATTACAATATTTAAGAGCCATAATTCCACATATTCCATTGGGATTTGACCCCAACCTTTGTTAGGTTACTACATTTGACAGCGATCGCATAATCTTTAGATTGAAGGAGTAGCTAAGGTGTGATCAACGTTTTGCGCCGCTACTGGGGAATACGATGTTGAGTTGTGAATCAAAGTTGTTGCAATTTATGGGTATTTTTGTTTTTTTTCTTAGTTGGTTATACACCGGTGTATGCCTAAAACATAGAGTAGAGCCATCTTTTACTCCTGCTGAATCCGAATCCAGAGAAGGTCCTAAAAACCCTAGTTGGATGATAAAGTAGAAAAGAGATGATATTCCTAAAGGGGTTTGTGATGATGCATTCTAGGTGCCTCCCCCTTCTATTGAAGGAGTTCAGGACATTATTGACCAGCAGTCGAAGGTACTGTTAGCAATAGCCGCTAATCAGAAGAGGGAAGAAGATGCTCAGTACATAGCTTGACAGGTAGAGTTAGCTGTGCAGAGGCAGAAAGCAAACCACCGAGCAGCACTCGGTGGTAACCAGAATAGAGTTAGGGGTGGCCGTGCTTAAGTAATCCTAAAATATTAGTATTTGTAGCTATATCAGGATGATGAAGAGGATTTGGGTTATTTGAGCAGCCAAAGATTGTAGCTATCTTTCCTCCTATCTTTCCCCCGGTGCTAAGTTTAATATCTCTAGTGCTATGATCATTATTATACTTGAAGGGTGTATTTGTGGGGTTACCTACAGATGATTCTAACATGCATCTAGCCAAGTTTACTAGAATTTTCACTTTTTATACAAATCTAGGGGATAATTAAAAGGCACTTAGACTGAGGTTGTTCCCTTTCACACTTACAGAAGAAGCATTGTTATTGTTGGGGGAACTTCCAAGAGTATCTATCACTGATGTGTGAGAAGATGCTAATACATTTGAGACTTTTAACTGAGAATAATTGCAAAGTCTTAAGCAACTTTTGTCGTTTTTGATTGTTTTCTCTTTGATATTACAGTAAAAGTCAAGATGCATGAAAATATATGAAAGCTTCATCAAGAAGGATGATTTTTGGTGAAAGATGGATAAAATTAAGTTCTAAAGATTTTTTCTGATGAATTGGTCTGATAAGCTATCATATTTGTGATAAGCTATCAGACCATATCGGCACACATAGGCAGAGAATAAGAAATTTGAAGATTTTCTGACGACATATCTTCATAAGCTATCAAATCTCTGATAAGCCATCAGGTATGTTGTCACTCAGAAGCAGAAAGCATAAATTAGAAGCAAGGTCTGATGATAAGTCTGATAACTTATCAGACTTGTGATAAGTCATCACACAGGTTATCAGACAGATGAAGAAGACCTGGCGACATTTTCTGATAACTTATCAGATTTGTGATAAGTTATCAGACATGTCGTCACCTAAAAGAAAAATTTTGAATTCTTAATTCTTAATTTTGGATTTTTCTTAAGTCACAGATATAAATAGCATCTTTTAGGGTTCACTGAGGGGCCGCATCTTCTTAGACATCTTGAAATGGCTGGAACTCATTACAAAGGCCAGTTTACCTCTTTTTGGTCTCTTAACTTAGAATTCAATTTTCAATTCTTTGATTTAGTTGTGGGATATTCTTCTTGAATTTGGGAAGAGAATCAATTTCTGACTACATTTTTTGTCAGTTTAATCACTTTGAATTATGAATTCAGTTATTGCTATCGTTTTCTCTTTCATGTGGAACTAAAACCCACAACTAGGGTTGTGGGATCTATGATTATTCCTCCATGGATTTAATAGTTGGCTAGGGTTTGAGAGATTGTGGGGATATCTTGATAATTCCTTTGTTATGATTGTTATTTATTGGTTGCAAACAATATATCCCGCCTTATGTTGATTTTCTCGAATTGAGAAATAAACTAAAGGTAGCAAATTATCAAAAAGGATTTGGGAAGGTTAAGTTCTCATCTAATGATTAATGCTGTAATAAGATTGATCAACTCAAGATAAAATCAGTATGAATAGAATGCTTTCCTAAGTTCAAGAGAATTAGGGAGTTCAACATCTAGGTAGGTTGAGAAACACTTAGGTGGACTGTCGAAACTGCTAATTTAGTGTTTCCCATAAGTCAGGAGAATCCAATACTACAACTATTATTCAATGGAGGATTACTAATCATAGTGATCACAACCCTAGTTTCTCTCTATCATTGATTTGAACCATTGAAATTTTAATTTTGAGCTCTGAAGAAAATTAAAACTTTAGTATTTGTTTGATCATTGAAAACCCCTATTTTATCTTTTCATATTATTTGTTTAAATTTAACTTGTAGCTTTAGTTTCAAACTAGTTTAATCACTACTCACATTGTTCCCTGTGGATTCGACCCCGACTCTAAAGTTAGGTAAATATATTAACGACGACTGCCTTGCACTAAATTGATGTGTAAGTTGAGAGTTATCAAAAATAGCGCCATTATCGGGGAACAATTTAGCGTATTGAATTGATGTAGAATTTTAGCCTATTGCTCCAATTTAAACTTGTAAATATTTATTTTTAGTTTTCTTTTATTTCTTGTGTTAGGTAGATTTTTATTTTAGTTTACTTATTACTATGGCATTGTGGAATGAACATGATCTTGGTGTTTGGAAATCTTATCTTGATGATCCATGTTCATATTGTGATGGACCTCACTTTTGGCAAGATTGTAGATATGCTCCCCGGAGACAGATGTGTGCACTATCTCCATCCTACCAGGAGTATGATTGTTCTTTATGTGGTGATCAAGATGGACATTGGAGTGATTTCCCAAATACCCCCTCCCCCTATTATGCTAACCAAAATTCTAGTTCTTCTTATGAATTTGATAGGTCTAATGGTCAAGAAAAGGAAGAACAAAGCACCAGAAAGAGTGAGTTCTGGTTGAATGTCATAACTTTTGTAGGTCATGTCATTTCTAGTGACGGGATTATGGTGGATCCTTAGAAGGTGGCTATGTTTAAGAAGTGTCCTAGACCTATGACTCTAACCGTATTTGGAGCTTCTTGGGTTTAGCTGGGTATTATAGGAGGTTCATCGAGAGTTTTTCATCTATTACTTCTCCATTGACCAAATTGACTCAGAAAAAGGTAAAGTTATTATGCTGTGATGCTTGTGAGGGTAGCTTTGAGAGGTTAAAATATAAGTTGACTTTAGCCCTCGATTTGACTCTACATGAGGGTAAAAAGGGATTTATGGTTTATTATGAAGCATCTTGGATTGGTTTGGGCTGTGTTTTGATGCATCATGGTAAGGTGGTTGTTGTTTATGCCTCTAGATAGTTGAAGTTTAATGAGAGGAACTATCTAGCCCATGACTTAGAATTGTTAGCTATAGTGTTGGCGTTGAAAATTTTGTGTCACTATCTATATGGGGTCTATGTTGATATCTTTCCTGATCATAATATCCTACAGTACGTGTTTACTTAGAAAGAGCTTAGTCTCAGGCAAATGAGGCGGCTTAATTTACTGAAGGACTATGATATGAGTCTTCACTACTATCTAGGTAAGGCTAATGTAGTTGCTGATGCTCTTAGTCAGTTGTCTATGGGAAGCTTATCACACGTGGATAAGGATAAGCTAGAATTAGTGAAGGACTTTCACCATTTGGCTAAACTTGGAGTTCATCTGTTGGACTCTGAGGATGAGGATGTCTTTATGCAATAGGTGGCCCAGTCATATCTTGGTTCGGAAACAAAGGAGAAATAGGTACTTGATTCTCTTTTGATAAAGGTCAATGATGATATGGGTAAGCAGAAGGTGATGGCCTTTGAGATCGATGATGATGGTATCTTGAGGTACCAAGGGAGGTTGTATGTTCCATACATAGATGGGTTGCGAGGTAGGATTTTGGATGAGGCTCATGAGTTATGGTATACAGTTCATCCAGGTTCAACAAAGATATATCATGATCTTAAGGAGATGTATTGGTAAATCTATATAAAATGAGAGGTAGCCAACTTTATGGCTCAGTGTATAGTGTGTCAGCAGGTTAAGGTGGAGTACCTGAGGCCTGATGGGATACTTTATGAGATTGAATTATTGATGTGGCAGTGGGAGATAATTTAGATGGATTTCATTATCGGTCTACCGCGGTCACGAAACTAGTGTGACTCTATTTGGATCGTGGATAGGATGACAAAGTCTGCTCACATCTTGCCAGTGAGGACTACTTCTTCTGCCAAGGATTATGAAAAGTTAATCCTTCGACAAGTGGTAAAGTTACATGGTGCAGATGTCTCGATTATTTTGAATTTTGGTACTCATTCTTATTGCATTTTTGGCGCTCTTTTTAGCGTAGTTTGGGGACTAAAGTGAGTCTTATTACGAGCTTTTAACCCGCAATTGGATGGGCAAGCATAAAAGGACCATTCAGACTTTGAAGGATATGTTGCGAGCCTATGTGATTCATTATGGTGGTAGTTGGTTCGACCATTTTCCTTTGATTGAATTTGCTTATAATAATAGTTACCATTGTAGCATTAGTATGGACCCATTTGAGGCATAGTATGGTAGGAGGTGCAGATCTCCTATACGGTGGTTCGAGGTTGGTGAAGTAAAAAAGTGACTCGGATTTGGTTTACTAGGCTGTAGAAAAGGTGAAGGTAATTCAGGATAGGATTAAGACCGCCAAAAGTTTCCAAAAATCCTATGCATATGTGAGAAGAAGGGACTCGAAGTTTGTGGTTGGAGATTGGGTGTTCTTGAAGGTATCTCCTATGAAGGGAGTGATGCAATTTGGAAAGAAGGGAAAGCTCAGGTCCCCGATATGTCATTCGGTATATGGTTTTGAGAAAGGTTGGTAATGTTACGTATGAGTTGGATTTGACCTATTGCATGAATTCCATTCATCCGATATTCTCTAGTAGGAGTTCCATTCAACCGATAGTCCATGTTTCAATGTTGCGGAAATATGTGGCTGATCCTTCGTTGGTTATTCTCTTGGAGAACATTGGAATTTCAGATTCTTTGTTCTATAAGGAGATCCCAGTGAGGGTCTTGGATCGGCAAGTGTTTTGGTTGTGAACAAAAGATGGCTTCGATGAAGGTTCTATGGCAGAACCAAAAGTTTGATAAAGATACTTGGGAAGCCAAGGAGGACATGAAGTCCAAGTATCCGTTCCTATTCTCGATTCTGGAAAATCATGCTTGAGGTATGTGTTGTTCTTAATATCTTTGTTTTATGTCTTTGTAAAAGGTATATTGTGAATTCCTTGGTGTTTTGTTTTCTATCTTAAAGGTAAGAGTAGGGATATTTGGGGTTAATCATACTTGTAGCGCCTCATCCTATCATTCAAGGATGAACTATCATAAGGGGAGAGACTGAAACACCCCGCACTTTAGCCATTGCCAAATTTCTTGAGTCTTAAACCTTCTATTCATCAGACGACTTACACTATGACTCACATGGTGTAGATATGGGTCTAGGACCTTAGTCTTATATTGGCCAGTTTCATATTGGCCAAGTTCTGTTCAAGGAATAAAAGACTCCATACGAGTCATATGTTCATGATACGAGAAGTATAGTGCCTAACTGTATGTTGTCTAGTGTCTAGCATAGATATCCTTTGTAGGGTATGACTTAAAGGATACTAGTCGTATAGAGATGGTACAAGTTAGGCCAAGGGAGTCACATGTTGGACAAAATGTGGTGTCCAACTTTCTGATCAAGTTATGAGTTGAGGATACCACTCGTATGATATGGATATGAGTTGAGGGGTCCAACTGTACCCTTCTGCATTCTTTTTACAACTTTTAAGATGAGGGTATTTTGGATAATTCCCACCCCAAGCACTTAATACCCCACATCTTATAACACCTTTTTGTACTTTTATTCTTTACTTTAGAAGATCAAAACACTTCCTAAACACTCTCTAACATCCTCTTAAGAAGATTGGGTTAGGGTTTCATCAAGATGGTCATCTAGAGGCTTAAGGATCAAAATATCTCCGTGAATCTTTCTAACTCGGACATGTCACTCTTCCATCATTGTTATTTCACAAAATCATATGTTTAATTCATTTATCATGATTCATTAATGGTGGTTTTGAAAGCCATAGTTGAGGGTATGAATGTATAATGTTGAGTATTGTTCTCTCATGATTTCAATCGTGTTTATACATGTTTTTATAATGGTTTTGCACTTATAGGTGCATGGGAATTATGGTTTAATTAATGGGTAATGGTTGACTGTAACGACCCAATTTTCTAGAGATGGAATGTCACACGGTGCTCATGATCCCAAAGGACCACAAGCCAACCCTCTACTGATATCTATACCTGAACATTGCATAATATAGATAATAAATACGAAAACTGGCGATAAGGTTCAAAGCATCTAAAAATACTCAAAATTGGAAACTGAATACTGATACATCTATTCGAAAAGCCTCTAAACTGTCTGAATTGTGGAGTTGATGGGACATGTCCCCAACTAACTCCGTCTAATGAAAATAACTAAATCTAATGTTATAATAAAATAAGGATCATCCTCAACTAAAGAGGAATCACTACTATGTCTACTGCTGCTGACAGGGATTGAGTTGCTAAGGGTACTCTGGATCTCGTGCCTCTGAACCTATGGTGTCAAATAAAACACCATAGCGCAAATGTATCAGTACGAGAATGTACCGAGTATGCGGACGAGGTGCGGATAAATGCAAGGGCTAATGCATGAACAATTACTTAACTGAATAATCATGAGAGTACTAAATGAGAACACATGCATGAATGCACAAACCATAAATACAACTATCATGACTCTGAATATTAAAACTCAGATACTATATTACTGTCATCTAAACTCACTACTAATACTGAGATACTGAGCAACTGAATTATCTAATACTGATAACTAAGTACTGGAATTGAGATTAGTCTTATCTAGTGAGTGATCTCAGAATCTGAGGATACTGAAGCTGATTGACTAAATATACTCATGTCATTGACTGAATTTTGAGCTTTCTACTCTTCACTGACTACATCAAAGATCAAACCTCTCTGACGGATGATTCTGAAATCTACTAGCAATGAGAAGAAAAGATCATATGTGAATCTGAGAACAAGAATACTTAACTGAATCTGAGACTGAGATCAAGCCTATCTAACAGGTGATCTATAGATCTGATAACAAGAATACTCAATTGAATCAGAGACTGAGATCAAGCCTATTTGATGGGTGATCTAAAAATTTGATACTAAATAACTTTATATGAGACCAAACCAATCTGACGGGTGGTCCATGAATCAATAGAACTATCTGAGTTCCTCACTAAGATAGATGACTATATCTGACCGTCCTGATTTCTGAAGATTAATACTGAAACTATAACTGTGGGAAGTAGTCACTTAACTAACATACCCCAAACTCAACCAGTGGGGTCCAACCTGTAACCCCAGCTGAAAGGGTGTCAATACCCTGCCACAGGTAATACCTCTCTAGTCAAGCCTATTTGACGGGTGACCCTCGCAGGAAGTCAAGCTTAAGGCATATAATAGTCAAGCCTATCTGACAGGTGACAAGCCTTTCCTGATGGGTGACTCTAGCATCATGCGTTGGCTATGCAGTTCTGGAGTTCAGGGATTTCTCCTTACAACTCTGCCTATCTGACGGGGAACCTCCATCCCTGCCCTCGCTCAGTGCTAGCTCCTACTCCCAACTGAAAAAATCTGAACTGATTCTTAACTGAACATAAACTAAGCTGAATTTGATACTGATCATGTTTCTTGAATGGTGTGACTGAGTTAAGCTGAATTCACTTGGTTTCATATCAGATGGAATACTACTAAATTTTGTTATCTGACTGAATGACACTAATCGTTGAATAGAGTGCTCGATTACTACAGAGGTCAGAACTGAACATTTGAACACTACTAGATCTGAGCTGGGTACAGAACTGAGGCTAAATTTCAAGCGATACTGAGATTACGATGATTACAGAGATTACTAAAATTTCTTAAGTTCTGTATCTGTCTGAGAATATAGAGTTCTATAACTCGCGGAGTTCTGAGAATCATGGCTTGACTGGAATTATCGTGAAAACTGACACGGGCTCTAGACAACAGCTACTTTATCGGGTATAAATTCCCCCAAGACTCGATAACATAAAAGTAAAACATAACCATTCTTGAATAATCAAGACCATGGACAATCATTCACCATCACAATCACTAAGGCATCACTTCAAGCATATAGGAATCCTAAACATATAATAACATAGGGGGACATGCTATTGGATCATAGTCCATTCAACAAGGTCTTACATCAAACACTTGGCATGTATTAAAGTCTTAGCATGTATCAAAGAGCATATAATTGGGGAATTTCATGCTATCATGTCATAATTCATTCACTAAGGCTTTTCAACAAACACTTAACATGCATAGATTGCACACAATTGGGGATTTCTAGTCAACATGCTATAATGGCTCTAATTCTTTCACATAAGCATTTTATCAAACATATGTGGAGCATGCTTTGCTTATTCAATAATTTTCTTCACCTAATTGATATGAACACATCACTTAACAAGCAACTTGAAGACGGTTTATCATGAACATCACATGAATATCACATACTAGGGTCAAATCTTGAAAACCTTACAAAGAAACATGAATCAAAACTCAATAATAGCATGAACATCAATTTCAACTCACATGAATAATGAAAACCCACAAAAATAAGATCTTTGAATTTTAGAAAAGGGTTCTTGAGCTTCTTGGATGAAAGGTACCCAAGAATCAACATCTACATACCTTAGGGAAACTCTTTCTTGAAAGCTCTTGGAGAGATTCTTGATTTCTTGATTTCTCTTGATTTTTCTTGAAGAAGAAAGAAGGGTTTTGATTTTGCAGAAATTCTAGTTTTTAATGTTAAAGATGAAGAATGAAATTGTGAGCCTTGATCGAATATAAATAGGGGTTGAAAAGAGCGGGAAAATGATCAAAAACCCATTTTAAAATCGAGTTAAAAATGCTGAACAAGGGCTGCAACGGTTGAAGTGACGGTCCGTTACTCAGTCTGATGGTCTGTTGGATCGCTCGTCGCATAGAGGTTAGAAAAAAGAACACATTGCCTTAATGCGACGGTCTCAGTGATGATTCGTCACAAACCTGAAGGTCCATCGGATCGTCTGTTGCACGTTGCCTAGGATGAGGCCACACTATCTCAGCGCGATGGTCCCAGCAATAATCCATTGTATCCTCGATGGTCCGTCATCCTGGCCATCGCACTTGGGCGTCACTGCCTTGTTTACGATTGGCTGCGCGATGGTCCATTGCAATCTCGACGGTTCGTCAATCCGGCCGTTGCACATAGGCATTTCTGACTATTTTTAGTAAAACGACCATAACTTCCTCGTCTGATGTTGGATTTTTACAAAATTGGTATCGATGGAAAGCTTATTCAATGATTTACATGTCAAAAAGTCTATATTAGAGAAATTATACATGGTTCAAAATATTTCCCACTTGGGAAGACACTTTTCAATCTCGTTGGACCGGATTTACGCTTCACTTGACACGTTCTAAGGCTCAGACAATTAGAGAAATTTGTGGGGTCTGACATTATCTCCCTTGGAAAAATTCATCCTTGAATGTCGGTTGATAGGCTAAGATTACTGATCAACTAAACTTACTCAAGGAATAAGAACATTTGAAACATGACTAAACAATTGGAACCACTGATACTCTGAGTTCTCATATTGGACATGCATACCTTATGCATGGAATACTCGACTGAAGCTACTCATAAGATGAATTCTCATAACGAACATGCATATATAATGCATGGATGCATAACTGGGCTGATCTCATAAATGCATGACTAAACACACTGAAAATCTGAACTCCTTCTACTGAACATGCATATCTAATGCATGAATGTCTGATTGAACTGGCTCTCGAAAGCATGACTGGCTATGCAATAATCACTGATGTTAACTACATAAGGGAGTCTGAACATGCAAATGAATGAGTTTAAGAACATGAGAGCATCGCAATATCATGGGGTATCTCCCCCTTGAGACTCTATATCCCTCTACAAGAACCTTGCTGAAATACTGGGGCGGTGCATGGGGCACCTACGAACTGGGTCATGATTGACCGACTTAGATATGAAACTCATGCATGACTCATGCTAACATTTAAGCTTAAAATGGAAGAAAAGGATCAAGTAATGCATACCACAAAGATGACAGACTCATAATATACTCGTGTCTATATCAGGGAACCTTTCCTGATCATGAAGAGCCTGAAACACATAGAGACTGTTCTGATGCTGACCACTATTGACACTGGAAGGGGCACCCTGCTGATGAAACGTCTACCCCTATGAGCTAGTATTCTACACCCTCGCATCCTGTGGCCTGGCTCACCACACCCAAAGCACACATCACTACCGGCTCTACACATACCTAGGTGGCTCTTACCATACTCTCAATAAAGCAGATTGGTACGAACACCACTAGCACTACTCAGGGCTTTGGAGCCTCTCTCCCCATCATAACTGACATCCCTTAACTTTGGTGTGGGTATAATAGTTGAGGATAGAGATGGGACTAAAAATCTTTGACTATGATGAGAACGACTACCACCCTGGGACCCTACCTGAGAGAAACCATGACTACATATCCTGGCTCTCTTACTCACTCTCTCCCTTTTTTGTCTTATCTTTCTCAATCTACTATGCATGTATCATCAGACTAGCAAGGTCTATATCTCTGTGAAGCATAGCAGTTTTACACTCTTTCAACACTATCCAGATACACCAGTTACAAACTTACTCATACTCGTTCTAGGGTCAGCTATCAAGTCAGGAGCATACTTAGCAAACTAGTTAAACTTAAGACAATACTCTTTCACTGTCATGGAGCCTTACCTTAGTTTCATGAACTCTTCTACCTTATCCTCTCTTATCTCTAATGGGAAAAACTTATCTAGAAAGGCATCCTAAAATTCTTTCCAAGTCAGGGGAGCTGCATCCTCTCCTCTACCCTTCTTTCATATCACTACCTAATCATGAGAAATATCCCTCATTCTATAGGACATTAACTCTACACTCTCCTTTTACAAAACATTCATAATCTAGGTAATCTTCCCTACCTCCTCTAGATAAAGCTGTGGGTCCTTACCTGCTACTGACCCAAAGAATTTTGGCGAGCTCAATCTCATGAAATCTCTAATTCTGGATGCAGCTGAACCCCCATATTGCTAAGGTGGGGCCGTAGCCTGACAGTTCCATTAAACATTAGTCGTCACGACTTGGGCTAGCACCTGAAAAATTTCCCAAAACTCGGTGTGTGACACACTCTCATTCTCAAGATCTACTGGTGGAAGGGGCTGGTCATCAACCCTACGAACATAATCTCTAAGAGGAGGCATACTCTATAAATAGAAAAAAGAGGTGTATTAGACTGAGGATCAACGATCTCATGCTCACTCGCACGATATGAATACTGAAAGAAGAAAAACTGCTCCTAAATATATCTTATAGCCTCTTGTACATAAATGTGGTGCGTAACAAACCCATGCACAAGACTCTACTAGATGCGACTTTTCAGTCTCCCTAGGAAACTATTGAACCTTAGGCTCTGATACCAAGTTTGTAACAACTCAATTTTTTTGAACCAGAATGTTACACAGAGCTCATGAATCCGAAGGACCACAAGCCAACCCTCTACTAATATCCATACCTGAATACTACGTAATATAGAAAATTAATGTAGAACTTGCCATAAGGTTCAAAACATCTAAAAATACTCAAAATTAAAAATTGAATACTGATACATCTGTCCGAAAAGCCTCTAAACTGTTTGAATTATGGAGTTGATGGGACATGTCCCCAACTAACTCCATCTAATGAAAATAACTAAATCTAATGTTATAATAAAATAAGGATCATCCTCAACTAAAGAGGAATTACTGCTATGTCTACTGCTGCTGACTGGGACTGAGTTGCTAAGGGTACGCTGGATCTCGTGTCTCTGAACCTATGGTGTCAAATAAAACACCATAGCACAAATGTATCAGTACGAGAATGTACCGAGTATGCAGACGAGGTGAGAATAAATGCAAGGGCTAATGCATGAACAATTACTTAACTGAATAATCATGAGAGTACTAAATGAGAACACATGCATGAATGTACAAACCATAAATACAACCATCATGACTCTGACTATTAAAACTCGGATACTATATTACTGTCATCTAAACTCACTACTAATACTGAGATACTGAACAACTGAATTATCTAATACTGATAACTAAGTACTGGAATTGAGATTAGTCTTATCTAGTGAGTGATCTCAGAATCTGAGGATACTGAAGCTGATTGACTAAATATACTCATGTCATTGATTGAATTTTGAGCTTTCTACCCTTGGCTGACTTCATCAGAGATCAAACCTCTCTAATGGGTGATTCTTGAATCTACTATCAATGAGAAGAAAACATCATGTGTGAATTTGACAACAAGAATACTCAACTAAACCTGAGACTAAGATCAAGCCTATCTGATGGGTGATCTCTAGATCTGATAATGAGATTACTCAATTGAATTTGAGACTGAGATCAAGCCTATCTGATGGGTGATCTCTAGATCTGATAACAAGAATACTCAACTGAATCTGAGTCTAAGATCAAGCCTATATGACGGGTGATCTCCAAATCTAATACTGAATAACTTTATATGAGACCAAGCCTATCTGAAGGGTGGTCCATAAATCAATAGAACTATCTGAGTTCCTTACTGAGATAGATAACTGTATCTAACAGTCCTGATTTCTGAAGATTGATACTGAAACTGTAACTGTAGGATGTAGTCACTTAACCGACATGCCCCAGATCTCAACTGGTGAGGTCTAACCTGTAACCCCAGCTGGAAGGGTGTCAATACCGTGCCATGGGTAAATACCTCTCTGGTCAAGACTATCTGATGGTTGACCCTCACAGGAAGTCAAGCCTAAGGCATATAATAGTCAAGCTTATCTGACGGGTGACCAACCTTTCTTGATGGGTGACTCCTGCATCCTGTGCTGGCTATACAGTTTTGGAGTTCAGGGATTGCTTCTAACGACTCTACCTCTCTTATGGGGAGCCGCCATCCCTGCCCTTTCTCAGTGCTAGTTCCTACTCCCAACTGAAAAACTCTAAATTGATTCTTAACTGAACACAAACTAAGTTGAATCTAATATTGATCATGTTTCTCGAATAATCTGACTGATTTAAGCTGAATTCCCTTGGTTTTGTATCTGACAAAATACTATTGAATCTCGTTATCTGACTGAACGACAATGAGCTTTGAATAGAGTGCTTGATTACTATAGAGGTCAGAACTGAACACTTGGATACTACTAGATCAGATTTGGGAACAAAACTAAGGCTAGATTTCTAGCGATACTGAGATTACGAAGATTACAGAGATTATTGAGATTTCTTAAGTTCTGTATCTGTCTGAGAATATAGAGTTCTACAACTTGCTGAGTTTTGAGAATCATGGATCGATTGGAATTATCATAAAAAATGACACGGGCTCTAGACAACAGCTAAATTATTGGGTATAAATACCTCCAGGACTCGATAACATAAAAGAAAACATAAACATTCTTGAATAATCAAGACCATGGGCAATCATTCACCATCACAATCGCTAAGGCATCACTTCAAGCATTTAGGAATCCTAAACATGTAATAACATAGGGGGACATGCTATTAAATCATACTCCATTCAACAAGGTCTTGCATCAAACACTTGGCATGTATTAAAGTCTTAGCATGTCTCAAACAGCACATAATTGGGGAATTTCATGCTATCATGTCCCAATTCATTCACTAAGGCTTTTCAACAAACACTTGACATGTATGGGCTTGCAAACAATTGGGGATTTCTAGTCAACATGCTATAATAGCTCTAATTCCTTCACGTAAGCATTTTATCAAACATATGGGGAGCATGCTTTGCTTATTCAACAATTTTCTTCTCTTAATTAACATGGATACATCACTTAACAAGAAACTTGAAGAGGGTTTATCATGAACATCACATGAATATCACATACTAGGGTCAAATCTTGAAAACCTTGCAAACAAACATGAATCAAAACTCAATAATAGCATGAACATCAATTTCAACTCACATGAATCATAAAACCCACAAACATAGGATCTTTGAGTTTTATAAAAGTGTTCTTGAGTTTCTTGGATGAAAGGGACCCAAGAATCAACATCAACATACCTTAGATAAAATCTTTCTTGAAATCTCTTGGAGAGATTCTTGATTTCTTGATTTCTCTTAATTTTTCTTGAAGAAGAAGGAATAGTTTTGATTTTGTAGAAACCATAGTTTTTTTTATGTTGAAGATTAGAAATGAAGTTTTGATCCTTGATTGGATATAAATAGGGGATGAAAAGAGTGGGAAAAATACCAAAGAGACCTTTAAAAAAATGAGTTAAAAATGCTGAATGGGGTCTGCGGCGGTCGAAGTGATGGTCCGTCGCTTAGTATGATAGTCCGTTGGATTGTCCATGGCATAACAGTTGGAAAAAAGAATACACTGCCTTGATGCAATGGTCTCAACGATGGTCCATCGCAAACACAATGGTCCATCGAATCGTCAGTCCCACGTTGGCCAGGATGAGGCCACACTGCCTCAGCGCGATGGTTCCAGTAATGGTCCGTCGCAGCCTCAACGGTCCATCATCCTAGCTGTTGTACTTGGGTGTCACTGCCTTGGTTGCGAAGGGCTGGGCGATAGTCCTTCACAAGTTCGATGGTCCGTGAATCCGGCCGTCGCACCTGGGCGGTTCCAACTATTTTTAGTAAAACGGCTATAACTTCCTCGTCCGATGTCAAATTTTGACAAAATGGGTATCAATGGAAAGATTATTCAATTCTCTACATATAAAAAAGTTGATATTATGTAAATTATATATGGTTCAAAATATTTCTCACTTGGGAAGACACTTCTCAACCTTTTTGGACTGGATTTACGCTTCACTTGACACGCTTTAAGGCTTATACTACGAGAGAAATTTGTGGGGTGTTACACTAACCCTATCTTAATGGTTTTGACTTAAATAATGGTTTTATAATGGTATGCCCTCAACCTCTTTGTGAAAATGTCTACATGATGAATTGTGTTTTGAACTAATGCTTGGAATAAGAATGTTAATGAAGGAATCGCTTTGTAAAGGTCCATATTTAGCTTGAGGAAATGGGTTCCTTAGTTAATCGATTCTCTTGTTTTCTATCTTAGCTATCCATTTATACTTATTTCATAGCATGCATTGATGTGTCCAATTTAGTCCATGCATCAGTTATAGATTCAGATATTCAGTCATGATTCAACTCATAAGTGTTTAGTGCATAATATTAATTTTTTACAATATTCCAGCTCAAACAGTTTCATTCAAGGAAGAATTATCCCAAGGGAAGATAGTGTAATAACTCAAGTTTTTATGTTCTAAACCTCTCAAAAGATTGGCCGTTTTGTTAGATTTACAATGCCACAAGTGTCACCCAAATCCAACCTCATGGTAAAAAGTGATGAAAACTTATCCCCAGAAGTCTGTCACTACCAGATCCATGACTCACTTGATGACTCATAAGTAGACCTTATGAGTTGTTATAAGTAGTCGTAGTCATAATAGTAAGGGTCCCAAGTCTCAGCTCAGCGATTGCGACTCAATACGATTCGTTACCACACGTTATGAGCATAGCAAAGAACTTGTCACCTAACTAGTGTATGATCCAAGGACCAACCCTTAGGGTACGACTTCACCCAATGACTCGTAGTCAGTCATAATGACTTGTTTGGTGATGAGTAATTGTCATAATAGAATGTACCAAGGAACCCAAGATCCTAGGTTACGACTCAGACCACAACTTGTAACCAATCGTAATGAGTTGTAAGGTGAGTCATAACGATTGGGAGTGATTTTTCATACACGTATTTCCAAGAAGGTTTATGTCTTTTTCTACTCTATTAAAGCCAAACCCATGTTGTTATGGCTTTCCAAGTGGTGGTATTAAAGACCCAAATTCCCCAAGCAACAAGGGTTTCTCAGGGGCAAGGTGAAATTAAAGAAATTCTCCAAGGGTTCCACTCTTAGGTATGTGAGATTTAATTAATGATTCCCTTCCACCCATTGAGTCCCAAGAATTCCATATTTTTATAAGTATAAACCCTTTTCCTCTTTTATGGAATTTTAAGAAAAATATGAAGTTAATTAAATCCCTCTTAACTGCTTGAATACGAATCATGAGAATATGTTTTCCCCATGTGAATTGTATTTCTATACATTTATAATATCAGTCACCCATACCATGTTTAGTTGATGCTATGTTGAGTACTATTTATGATTTTTCATCTTATGATTACTTTATCATCACCATGATCAGTTGCATAGTCTGTATTGGTGGGTTATGAACACCCGATACCTAAGTAATCATACATATTATAGTTTTTTGGTTACAAGTCATTTAGATCATGCTAGTAATAGTAAGATTCAAAATATTATGATGGTGAAAATTTATTAGTGTCAGATCATATTAAATGAATATCAGTACCAATGTTATTTTATTGGGAGTAATACTTAGCACCGAGTAAATGCAGGGATGATGGTTCCCTCGTTAGTTAGGGATGAGACCATTAGTAGCAGTCCCTGACTTCAAGAACTACACTACCACGATAGATAATGAGGGTTCCCCTATTAGTAGAGGCATTAAACCTAGTCCTTTGGTATATCATATTAGCGGATCCACGACAACCAGTGTTGATATCCTTGAAAAGGTAATAATAGCCATCCAATTGGGATTACTAGTTGGACCCCAACTTTGCTCAGATTGGGGTATGTATATTGTAGTTAGCTCCTATAGTCTCCAGTTCAATTTTAGATTAAGTTTATTCTAAAATTATGTTCTCAGTTAGATATACATGACCTTGTATTCAGTTATTCAGCTTATTCAGCATATGTATATACATGGTTTTGCATTTAGTTATATGTTCATGCATTTATGCTCAGTTATATTAGTTAGCCTTACCATCCTGCATATTTAGTACATTCAAAGTACTGATTTCATGCTCATTTGTGCTATATTCTCTTATAATATAAGTTGGGACGCTCAGTTCCTCAATCGTACTTAGACAGTTTGTGTGCCACTCGGCAACAGTCGTGGTAAATTCTCATCCATTGAGGACTAGTTATCAGTTGTTATTTTAAGTACCTTATACTTTTTAAGTTAGTCAAAGTTAGTTGGCAGTTTGTCCCATCAACTCCCTATGTTAGAGGCTTTCAGATAGTCAGACTTGGTTTTAGTCTTATTAGATGTTCAAATATATTAAGTATTTCCTTAGTATTATTTGTTATTCAAATTTTTAGCTTAGCCTCCGCGTATTACTTTGCTATTGCTCTTTAGTGTTCATAATAGGTACTAGATCATGGGTTAGCTTGGGTTCACTCATGACTCTAGGCATCGTGTTACGACTAAGGGGTGGCCTCGGGTTGTGACAAGTAGCATAGTTCTATTGTTTTCTCGGGATTCTAGATTAATTCTAAGGGGGGTCAGCAGAGACTTAGAATTCTCCAAGTCTCTTGCTGGTGCACCACTTAGCTGGTGCACCGCATAAGTGACACTTTAGTCGCTTAAGCAACCTTGATTGACATCTAAAGTGTCGGCTAAGAAACATCAGGATCACTTAAATGATATCCTGGTTTCTTACGGGGTAAGGCGGGCATCAGCTAAGTGATGCCTGGGCGGGTAATATCCCCAATTTTTGCATTTTTTTTTACCATTTTTAGGCTTGGAGCTTGGGGTTTTGAGTTTTTGGAAAATTTCTTCCATTCTTAGTTTGTTTAAGCTCCAAAACTCCTAGTACAATCACTTTTCTTTGATTCTCACCATTTAAATCCTTTTAAAATGTAAATTCAAAGGTGGAGTTTGGGAATTTTGGCTTGGAAGGCATAAATTAGTAATTTTGCAATTTAAACCACAAGTTAAACTCATTTTTCCTTAGGTTTTCATCTATATGTTCCTTTAATCATGGCCAGATTTTTTCTGGACTAAAATTTTAGTTTTACCCTTCTTTTTTGAAAGTCTATTTTGGGGGTCTATTTTGACCCCGACATGGAAATTGGTAATATGGATATCATTTGCTTTCTTTTAATGTATGGATTCCATATTTGCATGTTTTAGTTGATTTTGGGTTCATGAGGTGAAAGCTTAATATAGAAGGTTTGTTTGTATCATTTTTGGTGATTGAGGTAGGTTATGGCTTAACTTTTTTCAGGCTGGGCTGGGTAGTTAATAATGATATAAAATCATGTTCAGGTGTTGGAACTAATCATGGAAATGACTGTAAATATTGTCTTATGCCCATGTTGCTGCCTATATTATTTTGAATTGATAGTTTTGAGACATTATTTGCTATGTGTGACTGTGTGGTGTTTTATCTGATGTTGTTGGCCTTGTGTATGTACATTTGATTATATCTTTTCTAATGAAAAAGCCTAAAAGAGAGTTTATGTGGTATTAATGGCATATTATTGTGTAATTTACTCAACCGACATATGGATTACATTTGGATTCATAGATAGGCGGATTATTGAGTGGATTCTAGATCACATGGTTGGTATATTGGTTGGATTTGGAAATAAACATTCTGGTTGGTTGTGACCAATACATCCTCATATCATATACATTCATGAAACATTGGTACCACCATGGAAATACAGGAACGCTGAATTTTTCTTTTAGGAAATGTGACATCTTTAAAACCTTCTTACAATGTATGTGCTAGAAAGAAGTTGTGATATTGGATTGGTATTGGATATTGGAATGTATATGAGTTGTGAAACCCCCATGGGTTCTACCTCAGAAGCAAAGCTTGATAGGTGTATCATAGGTTGCGCAACAACCTTAGACATATTGATAACGCTCAACTTACACGTCAATTTAAGTGCAAGGAAGTCGTCGTCGATATATTTACCCAACTTTTGAGCCGGGGTTGAATCTATGAGGAACAATGTGAGAGTCTTTCAAATTATTCCATAACAATGGATACTTGTTAAATTCAAACCTAGAGTACGAAAAGATAAAAATGGGGGGTTTGGAAGATATCACAACTAATATTTCTTTTTGGGGTTTTCAAGTATTAATTCGGGGCTACGAATAATTAGAGTCTGTTCAATTAAGAAAAGATCTTGGGATGATGCTTTACTAGAGGAAACTTATGCATGGGTGTGTGACGACTTGATGTAAATTGTAAATGTTGATGATGTGGTAGGCTAGGTTGGAAATCCTTGAGGCAAGTTTGTCAACAAAACCTCAAGGGTGTCACTCATTGACCCTTTCAAGTACCTAATAATTGCTTCAACCAAACCCACCTAATACCTCAATTAGATACCCCTATTTCTAGGATGGTGTCCTAAGTATAGTCACTTCATAATCACCTTTATGTCTAAGATAGTGAAAATTAGCAAACTAAACTTGATAATTGTCTACTATTGCCTTGGTTCCCGCATCCCTCTTTCAAGGATGATGAGGGTTCCTATATTTCACCCAAACCTCTCTTACAAGGATGGTTTGAGCTTTTAAGAGATTGGGATTTTCATCCATAAAACCCATTTTGGTATTTGGGGCTTTCACCCATAAATTCCAACCAATTTACTAAAGCAATAGTGGAACCAAACAACACAAACGAGTAAATGAACAAACAAATCACATCCTATACATATTTACACCCTAAGCTAGCATAGTTACACATAGAAGTAGTAAGTAAGATATACCCAATACCTCCATTGATTTGAAAGATTTAGTAAATATTACTTCAAACTTTGAATATCCACATATCTTCAATGGGAGTTAGCTAATCCTTCACTTGGAAGCTACTCCAAAGTATTCTTCACCCAAAATTAATACAATATTTTCTACTCCAAGTATGGAGACTTAGAGATATAAAAATGTTCAACAATTAAGAATTATAGAATATATGATGGAATGATAGGGTTTTAGTCTTATTTAAGGAAAATTTAGGAACAGCCGTGTGCATTTACATCTTTGCCCTTGGGCTAATTTTCCCCTAGGCCATGATCGCACCAGTTTGGCCGCAATTGTGCCTACCGCAACCATGGAAGATGACATGTGATACAATATCTTGACCATCCTGACTAACCGTGATCACGATAATTGAGGCCATGTGCTGCTCCATGTCTTCAATTGCACTTCTTTGCTCCCCTTTTTTTCCTTTTTAGCTCCAATCCATATCTTTCCATCCTATCATCTTGGTGCCTACAAAATATTAATATTAGTGCATTTAATTAAAAATTATGTCTCACTTGTTCATTCAAAGCATGGTAATGTACACAAATATGGAGTATAATTGAGTAGTAGATTCACCACTCATTAACACCCCAAACTTAAAGCTTTGCTTGTCCTCCAGCAACACTACCTTTTAACATGAGGAAATGCATATTTATGGACAAAATAGATCAACGTATGATCACATTGCCTTTAAGCTTAGTCACCACCACAAGTAGATCTTTGCACATGGGCCAAGCTATTTTTACTTCACCCCTCCATATAAAAAGCAATATCTAAGGATGAAAAGACTTCAAACAACAACAATGCAACAACAACCAATACTCGATAAGTGACTCACTTTTGATAATCACTAAGCTATACTCCTTTTGCCTCATTTGTTGGAAGGTGACAAAATCACCCACCTCAACTTGTTCACATACCTCCCCAGAAGAAGAAAATTTTCACACACCAAGCTGCCAAGTATGCAACAAGGAATTTTAAGTGCAAAATCTCTCCATCACAAGAACTCTGTATGTTAATAAGCGTTATACCCTAGGATTGCCCCTATTTTCAATTGCCATTACAACAAAATCAAATGGTTGGAGATCTCGAAAGTCTTATTGAGCTTGTAACATAGGTTTGGGTTAGGATAGCATATCATTTAGGAAAAACATGGTTATACCCTCCTTGAAGATCTATATCACACTATCTGATCAATCCTTTGACTATGGACCACTTCCCTTTATTTTCATTCTTTGGATTTTAGAAGTGCTTACTATTGCTTCCTTATTTCACCCATTTTCTTTCATTTCTTTTTCTTGAAATTTTCATGCAATTCTTTCCTTTGTTGGGTCCTTTCTTTTTCTTATTCATTTATTTTAATGCTTAAGCACATAGGTATTTACTTAACACTCCGTAGCCCAAAGATTCTTCCTTTACTCTTCACTACCCCCAACTTAGGCTTTTATCCTCAAATTGCAATTCTAAGTTCAAGGAGGGTATGGTTTAAAAGAAGGATACAAGTTAAAAGGCTCACAACTTGTAATGTGTTTTCCAAATAAAGTTCCAAAGGCTCAAAATGGGTGGCTAAGGCAATATTTATGAACGGGTAAAATTTTTAGGCTATAGTGGGCTTCCAAAAGTCAAAAAGATGGCATAAGATCATTTTTCTAACCAAATACAATTAAAATTTAGCCTTGAAAGACCAATGGGGAAAGTTCTAGATGACACAAGTATACATGAGATTTTGACAAAAACTCACCACACATGGCATGTGGACTCGCCAAGGAGGCTCAATTTCCCCTCACATTAGAGAAAAAATTGAATTATCTATCAACATGTACAACTAAAAAATTTTGGAGTCACAAAAAAAACAAAGATTTATTACACAGGTTGCTCCCTGTGTCTCTTGCTGTTTCTTGTACTTCTCATAATCTGCGAGTGACACATACAAGTGATGCCTAGTGGATGGCTCTCCTGGCCCTGAGGCAAACTTGATACAAGATCTCTGATGGCCCTAATATCAATACCAATGTCATCTATAGGCCCAGCATCTGAATGACTCTGACTCTTCTGCTGTCAACTTGCCTAAGCCAACTTTTCTCTTCTTACTCTGGTTGGAGCACTCTCACCCCGATCTTTATTGGGAAGAAGCAGTGAATAAGATACACCCAGGTATTTGTAGCATATTCCTCCACTTCCGCTCTCTTACATAGCTTAGTGAATGAAAGAGAAGAAGTGTACCCCCTTAACTTTTGAAGTGCCTCTACTCTGAAATCATAATCTCTCCATATTCAACTCAATGCCAGCTAAGATACAGGCCACTAACCATGCTTGCAAATCTATGATAGCAGTCATATGTGTGTATGGCAAAACCCAACTGCTTATGATACTTAGCCAAATTTTGGTCTTGGTTGTGAAATCATTGAGGGAGATGCCCCTTTCTGTAGTGGGCCAGGGAACTTTTCTACCAGGGCACAATATGCTAGCCATCTAGGTCCTTGGATCAAACCCTTTTGATTGGAACTAAGCTATGTCTATATCCGGGAGCCCATATATTTCATTTATCTGCTCAGCTCCAAAATGTACTTCCTTTTACATAATTGTCATCACTGGGTTTGTGAGAGATACTAAGCGAAGATAACGTAGAACATATGAACCCTTTGATTGTTAGCATAGCAGGGGTCTAGGAAAAAGCACATCCACCCAGTAGCAGTGAGTCTAACATGGAATACCGGGAGTTTCTCCTTTACTTTATCTAAGAAAATTCCCCTTTTTGGGAAAAACTTGGTCTTAAGAGGTCAGCATAGTAGAGGTTATGGTATTCAGCTGACATGAATCTGGTATTGTCAAACTCTTCCATTTTGTGGCTGAGTACCTATAAGAAACATAATTCGAACCATCATTAGAATTCTCATACCAAAACTATGCTAGATTAATAAGTATGCTTATGTGGTAATATTATAGGAGATTTTGGGATAAAAAATGGATTTACAGAAATTTTAAACTAAGCTGGAAACTGGTCTAATTTATGGTGATCGCGGACCATTCACCACGACTGTAGTTCCACGATTGCGGACAAAGGAACATGATTAATCATCCGCGATTGCGGTCATCAGGACCACAATCACGGTAATTGAGACCTTGCTCGACAGTTTCTGTGATTTTAGTTCAAACCAAATTTAATGCAAAATTCTTGTTCCAACTAGTCATATAAACATCATACACAAGGAACTTAAGCAAAAAATATGTGATTATAACCTTAAACTCAAAGAAATTAACATGGAATTTGTTGGAGCATTAAATCAAACAAATGATGTACATGTTTATTTCAACAGTTTTAGGCCTAAATCCGGGTACTGAAGACTTTCCCAAATACACTAACTACAACAGTCAACCACAATCATAATCATAAACATGCATAGATTTAATATTGAAAATACTAGTTCAGGCCTATTCCTAAACTACAAGGTTCTAAGCCTAAAACAACACTAAAAATGAGGTATTTAAGTCAACATACTGTATTAGATAATGCAGAAAGATTGGAATGCACTCTTGGACCCTCACACAAAGTGTAAAGTCAAAGAGAATTTGGTAAAGGGGTGCATGTGGGGAGAATAGTAGTCAGATAGTCTTTTAATCTGATTTGACCATGTTGTGTCCTCATTTCAATATTGTGAACACTCGGCTACCGTAAATACATTGACACGGGCTGTGATCGTGGCAACTGAGACCAAATTTTAGGTCCTCTGTACTCCTCTATTCATGTTCAAAATATGATATTTTCACACTATCCCCTTTTTCAATTTCAATCAACACTCCTCATAGTACCATAATTTCATGGATTATGCAAAAAAAATTTACTCTATCATGCATAAATAAAAGAATACGGGTGACTTTCACGGAATGATGGGTTTCTTCCCATCTTTTGTGGAAAGGCACCCCTTCTACTATTATTTGTGTTTCCACTTAGAAGATTTGAATCTCTATCCCAACTTTCACTCACTATGTGTTAAGCGGCAAAGGGACAGAAGATTCAAATCTTCTAAGGTAAGGCTAGATAGAGGCGAGGACATGATGATGAAGCTTCTATCTCTCCAATTCAAAGACTTTAACCTTTTACCTAAATTCACATCAAATTTTTGATTTGGCTCCTTAAGGGTTGGAACACAATAGGACATTAGTTGAACATCGGAATTTGAGCTCTTTGGCCTTGGAGTGCGGGTTACCCATATGATCAGTAGTAATGTCAAACTCCAAAATATAGGGTTAGTGATCCTTCTCCCCAAAATCTATCATTTTCTTGGGTGGATAGATTTTCATCAAATCGACTGAGCATGATGTTGAAAAATGGTTCGAATAAGGTCCATCCCTAAATTTTAAAATTATATCCCTTTTGGAACTCTCACCCTGAGATGGGCTAGAGTCTCCATAAGAGATTTGCTTGGCTTCATCTTTTGGATCTAGCATTATTTCATCACTTTTGTCATCTTATACAGTATATTATTTGGTTGGTTGGGAAATCACTGAGTATATTTTTTTACCAAGCTCATCATTAAACATATAACTTTGATTCTCTTCTTGGTTCACCTCCTCTTAGAAACTGGGAAAGGTGATGGTATTTACAAGATTTGTTTCTTTGTCCCTTGTCCTATCTTATCCATCTTATCTTTACATGCCCCATGGATTGATATATGTCTTGTACATAAACCCCCGTTGTAGTTACTCGATCCAAAATAGTTTGAAGCATTGCTTCAAAACTATTGGACTTGGCTTGTTGTTCTTCCTTTATTGGATCATGATACATGTCAAACTTATATAAAGAACTACTAATTGGGTTAGGATAATAGGAGGGGGGAGCCTTTGGATAATCACTCCAATGTACATCTCGACCACCACATAAAGAATAACCATACTCCCAATAGGATCTATATGGTTATTCCATATCTCTCCAAATAGCATCTCTACAATCTCTTGGAAAGTTGGGTCTGTCATAATATGGATATGGATCGTCAAGATAGGACTTCCAACTACCAAAATCATACTAGTCCCGAGATTCCATTGATAAAAGTAAATATAAACAAAAATCTACCTAGCACAAGAAACAAATGAAAATTACAAACACTTATTTACAAAATTGAATTTAAGCAATTAAGCTAAAATTTCTAACAAACTCAATACGCCAAATTATTCCCTGACAACGATGCTAATTTTTTGATAACGCTCAACTTACACGTCAATTTAAGTGCAAGTAGGTCATCATCAATGTATTTACCCAACTTTTAAGTCGAGGTTGAATCCATGAGGAACAATGTGAGTCTGTATCGAATTAGCCTAGAACAATGGATACTTGCTACATTCAAACCTAGAGTACAAAAAGATAAAAATGAGGGGTTTTGAAGATATCATAGATAATTTTTGTTTTGGGGGTTTTCAAGTATTAATTCAGGGCTACAAACAATTAGAGTCTAATCAATTAAGCATAGATCTTAGGATTATGCTTTTCTAGGGGTAACTTATGTATGGGCGTGTGATGACTTGATACAAATTCTAAATGTTGGTGATGTGGTAGGATAGGTTGGAACTCCTCGAGGCTAGTTTGTCAACAAAACCTCAAGGGTGTCACTCATTGATCCTTTCGAGTACCTAATGATTTCTTAAACCAAACCCACCTAACATCTCAATTAGATGCCATTATTTCTAGGATGGTATCCTAAGTATAGTTGTTTCATAATTATCCTTATGTCTAATATAGTGAAAAATAGCAAACAAAACTTAATTATTGTCTACTATTACCTTGGTTCCCACATCCCTCTTTCAAGGATGATGAGGGTTCATATCGTTCACCCAAACTCCTCTTTTATGGATGGTTTAAGCTTTTAAGAGCTTGGGATTTTCATCCATAAAACCCATTTTGGTATTTGGGGCTTTCACTCACAACCCCCAACTAATTTACTCATGCAATAGTGGAACCAAACATCATAAACTAGTAAATGGAAAAACAAATCAAATCCCATACATATTTACACCCTAATCTAACATAACACCAAGAGAAAGAACTAGTTACACATAGAATTAGTAAGCAATATATACCTAATAACCTCCATTGATTAGATCTATGAAAGACTAAGTGAATGTTACTTTGAACTTTGAATATATATAAATCTTCAATGAGAGGTAGCTAATCCTTCACTTGGAAGCTACTCAAAAGTATTCTTCACCTAAAATTAATAAAATATTTTCTTCTCCAAGTATGGAGGCTATGAGATAGAACAATGTTCAATAATCGAGAATTGTAGATGTATGATGGAATGACATGGTTTGAGTCTTAGGGAAAATTTGGGAACAGTCGTGTGCATTTACATATTTTCCCTTCGGATAATTTTTTGCTAGGCCGTGATTGCACCTTCCGCAACCATAGTAAATGCCATTAGATAGCAATATCTCGACCATATTGATTGATCACGACTATGGTTCAAGGACTGAGATCACGATAACTGAGGCAATGTGTTGTTCCAGGTCTTCAGCTACACTTCTTTGCTCCCTTTTGTTCTCTTTTTAGCTCCAATCCATATCTTTTTATCCTATCAACTTTGTGTCTGTAAAATATGAATATTAGTGCATTTAATTGCAAATTATGTCTCACTTTGTGATTTAAATAATGGCAATATGCATGAATGTAGACTATAATTGAGTGGTAGATTCACCACTTATCATATATCATCAGTTTTTCATAACATCTTATACCTTATGCACCTACTATTATTGCACATTATGCTTGATTGGTGTCTTATTTTGCACATACATCCTGAAACATTGGTACCACCATGGAAATACTGAAAATACTAGCTTTTCTGACAGAAATATGACATCTTTAAGAAACCTTTGCTGATCTATGTGCCATAGAGAAGTTATGGATATTGGTATTAGATATTAGATTGTATATAGGTTGATGAACCCCCCATAGGTCCTACCTGGAAGCAAAACTTGGTAGGTGTATATGGAGGTTATGCGATAACCTCGATCATCACATTATCATTATCATCATCATCATCACCATTAACTTCATTGTATTTCATATATATTGTACTCATTCTGTGTTGTATTATTGTCCTCCATGTGATATCTTCCTATTTGTAATTCTTTCTTATACTTTTATTTAGTATACATGTATAATGGTGTTTCTTTCTCCAATTTATGTGTGGTATATGTATATATTTTAGAATTATTAGTGGAGGAAGTGTGGGCTAAGTTTGGGACATTTTCTAATTGTAGGTGACGTACCTATAGTGTGTATTTTATATGATTTATTTTTTTACTTTGCTCAGTCATCCTACAATACCTACTGAGTACAAGTCGATTGTACTCACCCCTACTGTACCCTTTTGGTGCAAATCTAGGTTGAGTGCACCACATAGTAGCTAATTTAGGTGGTATCTGTGTATTCATGGTAGCGGATAATCTATGCTTCTAGAGTTGTTGTACTACTTCTTCCTACGTATTTCATGTCTTATTTTGTATTGTGAGAAAAATTTTGATCCTTTTTGTACTAAGGACATCTTTTGACATTTGAGATGAATTAGTAGTTCTTATATTGTGACATCAGGTTTTGGGATTTGTATGGTATTTTTTGTTATGTATTTCTGATTGTACTATATATGTGTGGGTCAACACTGCTCTAGGAGTCTAGCCTTGGGTTTTATTATAGATTTCTCTTTTTAATATCAGTTTGGGTTATAGGCTTACTTGTTAAGAGTTTCCACAACAAGTGCCATCATGACTCTTGGTTTTTGGGTCGTGACACTTGGGTTTGATGCAAAATATTAACATAGAAATCCAAGATCTATTGGTGTTAGGGGACTCAAACTTGCTATTCCACCAGATCCAAGGAGACTGGGAAATATGTGACTCAAAGCTCATTCGATATCGAGACTATTTGCAAGATCTTCCTTAACTATTCGTATTAGTAAAGTGTAGACATATTCTCAGAGTTCATAGTGAGATAACTGATGCCTTGGAAACCGTTTCTTTGATACTCCAACGCCCTAACAAGACTCATATTAACAATTTGCATATAGAGACTCATGATCAATATGTATATTTTTAACAACCCCAGACTATCCCTAGGAGTAACACAATGCTTAGGATCATAATTGACCCCAAGCTAACCTATGGTCTGGCATAAACACTAAGAATATTAACAATAACTGATAAAAACACTTAAGTAGAAGATGCACTAATAATAAAGTAAATATTCTAAGAAATTAAATCATCAATAACCAATCTGAGATCACAAGTCGAACTGTAATACTCCGAGAAATTTTTCATTGAAATTTTGTGCGTAAACGTGCTGGGTTCTATCTTCTAGAATGAATTATAAATTTTTTGTGTGGAATGTCTTAGATTATGACCCACCATTGCGTAGATTATCGAATAAGCTTTCCAACAATATGTGGATCATCCAAAATGGACACTCGAGCGACGAGTTATGAACATTTCGATTGAACCGAGAATAGTAGTGAACAGTAAAACGTGCAGGAAAAAGTACCGAGGCCTGACGTATTTTTGCTCCAACTTTAAATGATCATAAATCCTTGTACATAATGATCTGGGTGATCTACTATATATCAACAGAGAGCTATGTCAGTCCTCTTTCCAATGAAATTAGTTTCATCCAATTTGTCTATCGGAGCAAAAAGTTATTGTCGATCTACTTCAGTCTATCAAAAGCAAATTTTTGGGTCAACTTCAAATGATCATAACTCCTTGTACACAATGATCTGGATGAGATACTATATATCCATGGAAATATATGAGAGTCCTCTTTCTAATGAAATTGGTTTCATCCAATTTAGATATCGGAGTAAAACGTTATGATTGATCTACTTTAGACTATCAAAACAGTCCACCAAAGGACAGATTAAAGAATTATTTGATTTTTAGGGGCGTTTTGGTCATTCTACCTCACCCACAATCAGTCCAAACGCTATATTAAAGCCTATTAGAAGCATTATATGTTATATTTCATCAAATTCCCTCAAAAAAAAACCCTAACCTCCTACATCCAACTTTAAGAACCTTCGAAGTTCACCATTAATTCTGCAAATTTATTCAAGATTCCAACTTCCTAGTTCAAGAACTCCAAGAACCATCATTCAAAGGCACGATTAATATCTCAAAAATGAGTATCGATCTAAAGTTCATCATTCAAGGTATGTGGGGTTTTTCAACAAGAACCCTGTTTCGTTCTTGTGCCCAAAAGTAATTTTCTTTACAAAGGCATGCTTTTTATTTTATTTTTATGAATTCAAAGAATGAACCCATATCTTATGATGATTATTATAAAATCTTGATGTTTATGATTTTGAAAGATGAATTTACATGTGTGGAGATATAAAGCATGAATTTTGAACGATATTTATCATGATTTTAATATTTGGGTTGTGAATCTCCATTGGAAATTGTGTTTTTTTTAAAAAATATGTGTTATAAGCACGTTGATGTTGAATATTTGAGATATTTTGAATGATTTGACCTTTCGGTTTTAATGGAGTTATTTTGAACTCGAGTGTGAAAGAAATCCACAACGTGGTTGAGTTTGATAGATGGAAAGCATGATTGTTCCCGATGTATATTTATATATTACTAAAATTGTTTTGTTGTGGATTGTCTTTGAAATGATCTGAGCTAAGTTCGGAAGAAATCTTTAGCACCGAGTGGGGGTATAAAGTGACCTTACTTCCCTAGAACTACGTGTCCTATAGGAGTGAGCCTGAGGCTGATTTATATAGTGATCACTGGTTTGTGTGGATTTGATATCGATAGTCCTACTCCGATGGCAAGGATAGGATGGCTCTCCCCAACATAGGTTGTACGTTGGACTCTATGTAGCTCACATGGTTTATGTCGGTTATAGGATCTCCCAGTGTGTGTGTATTTCCTTGTGTCTATGGTGAATGGTGAAGTAATTTGAAAGTGGAATTGTGAAAGTTATTCTTTCGAAAGATTTAAATGATATTTACATTATGAGAATTGATATTCTTGATGAACTGAAAGTGATTGACAAATTATATGATGACTCACATGTGTTATTGTACTTATTTTATCCTCTCATGATTATGATGATTTCTTCAGGCTATGTGAGTCTTTCATACATCCTGCATATTTCTTATAAATATTTATGATGATGATGTTTATACAACTATATACACCCCCATATACTCAATTTCTTTCCATGGTACTGATCCACATCTTCGAATGTGGGCTATATTTTCTCAAAATGTAGGTTCAGGTGCTCAGTTTCAGGTTCGACAATGATTTTTTGGGCACTCTGTTCTACATCCTCTATTGTGGTAAGTCCTCATATTTCGAGAACGTGATGTCTGATGTTGGTTTCACGAAATCGTTTACATTTGATAACTAAGTATAAGTTAGTTGGGGCATGTCTCAATGACTCGCTGATTTTATTGATTTTCTTAGAGGCTTGTCAGACTAGTATATATGTTGGGAGTTGACTAATGAGTTGTATTTTGTTATCTTTCTGAAATTCTTTTATTCTTGGATGATTATTACTCTGTTGATATTTAAGGGTTATTTATGGAAACCCGTTGATTTATGTTGAACTAAATGAAAATGGCTCAAAGGGTTAGCTTGGGGCTACTTGTAGCCTCAAGTACCGTATGACACTTCAGGACCCATTTTTTGGGGTGTTACAAACTTGGTATCAGAGCCTAAGGTTTTAAGGTGTCCTAGGGAGTCTGACAAGTCGCGTTAAGTAGAGTCTTGATAATCGGTGTGTAGCGCACCACATCTATGAGCAAGAGGCTGCAAGACGTTTTAGGAAAAAGTGTGATTCTTTCTTTCAGAAGTCTATCAGGATTAAAATGTCTCTCTCTACTATTGATTCGTGCTTTCCTCTTTCAGAATTATGCCTCCACGTCGAGCGAGAAGAAATAATGATGGTCAGCAACCTTAACCCATTGACCTATTGAATGAAAACGTGTCTCATGTTGAATTTCAGGCAGCCTTTCCAGTGCTGGCCCAAGCTATTACTGCAAATATTCAGGACAACCCAGCCTCAACTCTACAACAGCAAGGAGGTGATTCAGTTGCTGCCAGGATCTGTGACTTCATATGAATGAATCTGCCAGAATTCTATGGGTCCAAGTCTGATGAGGATCCACGGTTGTTTTTAGAGGAGGTGCGGAGGATTACTCAGGTGATACATGTATCTGAGGAACATAGTATGGAGTTGGCTGCGTATAGGTTGAAAGACCTTGATTATGACTGGGTTGTTGCTTGTAGGAAAGGTAGAGGTGAGGGAGTTGTCCCTACAACTTGGCAAGAGTTTCAAGATGCATTCCTGGATAAGTTTTTTCCCTTTGGAGACGAGGGAGGCAAAGGTGAAAGAGTTTATAAACTTGCGACAGGGCTCTATGACTGTTAGAGAGTACTGTCTAAAGTTCAATCAGTTG